>NW_010518354.1:69598-88985 GCF_000687285.1 Phaethon lepturus | reverse complement strand
AGAGGGTAAATTTCCAAAGTACCCCTCAGCAGTTACTCCACAGTGTGGAGGGCACAGAGTCCATTTCTACAGGAAGAAATTGGTGTGCTCTTGGCAAAGAGTACTGAGAAAAGTACTGCTTGCAAGTAGCTTTAATAACATTTTTTGTACTGAGTGTTAAGAGGGAACAGGGACTGAAAATCTGGCTCAAAGGGGAGAGTTGTTATTGGCCACTAGCTGGGAAACAGAATTCGTACCCATGTGAGAAGGATCATGAAGCTGCTGAGATTTTTGAGGACCTCTGGGCTGCAAAGGCCACTCTTTTTGTACTTGGATGTGAAGAAAATGGTATGATAATAGAAAGGTAAACAGTGCAGGTGGGAAAGCTCTCATGTCATAGAAGAATGGAAAATACACAAACAAATTGTAACTAACTTTGCTTTTCTCGTTGGTTTATGCCATGTTGAGAAGTTGCTCTTTCTGAAATGCCTCTAAATGTTCATGTTCCATTCTCCCATAAAGTTGACTTCTATAATCCTGTGTCTCTTGATCTCAGAACTCTAAGAAATATACAACTTTCGCAATATCAGACCCAATAAAAGCTGTGGGAGTCCTGAGTATCTCCAGCACAGCTGGACATTGGTGTTAAGGATTACAAAACAGCAAGAAGTAGTTTGGCTGAAAAGTTCTCCTCTTATCTCCTGTTTTAATTCAGTTGGAGAAATCAAGGCTGATAGGACTGTACTGTCGGGTGTATCTGACCTTTCTTATATTCCAAAAAGAGTTGGTATTTGTAGTAAGAAAGTCATGGGGAAGGGAAGACTTAATTTCCCAGCTCTGCAAATGTAATCCCAAAATTCCTGCCCTGGTGCAAGAGAGGACTCTGGAAGCAAGGTAAGTGGTGAGAAGCTGTTGAGTTTGTACCAGTGAGCAAGATGCCTTGATTAACTGTCTCCCCTTATGTTAGAGGAGGGCTTGGATCAGGGGAGGTGTCCACCCACTTGCACTTGCTGGCCTTGCTCCCTGTGCCAGCACCCTTAAAAAGGAAATGTTGGAGGGAACCAAACAAGAGCTGGTTTGGGCTGGGGCTGACCAGACTAGCAGTCCCATGTATGAAGTGGGAACCAGTGTAAGTAATAACCCAGGGTGGTCAGGCTCTAGTGGAAGCATTGGCGGCAGCACTTCTCATTTGTATGGCTGTTGTGCTCGTCTGATGCGTGCTGGGTGCACAGATAGAAAGAGTAAATCCCCGACACCCCTGCTTGAACTGATCTCTGTTGGTAGCAGGTTCAAAAATCTTTCTGCAGCAGAGAGTATAGGAGGAAATTCTTTGCTGATTTCAGTGGATTTTTCTCTTTAAGGGGCTTAGTCTGGCCCTTGGTGGTGGCTTTCTCCTCATATGCTTCTGAATTTAAGCAGTGGAAATTGATTGGAGGATTATTTTGTTGCTTAACCACAGGGCATAATGTGTCCTACTGTGAGATAGGACAGTTGGCTTGTTCTTAGAGCATGAATAAACACACTTTTTTCACTATGAATACGGGTGCTTAACTTGGCTGAAAAAAGCACAGAAATTTGGGGTGGTGTTTGCACAGAACTGCCACCTTTCTGTGTAAGTTGCCCTATGGGAGAAAATATGACTCCTCTCAAATTAATGTTCCTTTGACTAAATGCCTCTACTTTTCATCCTCATTTTTGCCTTCAAACAACTTCATATAGTAGCACTTATGCTGAAAGATTGTTTCTGCAATTATAGTTACATAGAATAAATTTGAGAATATAGTATAAGAGAACAAGAAACAATGATGAGGATATGCATTATGTTCCTGTTGCATCCCCACTGAATGGCAAATGTTCTAATGAGTATTGCTTCTTAGGTCTCAACTTAAATGCAGTTTTTCCAAGATACTGATTTGATGAAGCAACTATTTGACAAGGTGATGGTTTTGGGATAAGAAAGATAAATTATTTTAATGTCTATGTGAACAGGAGGCATTTATTACAACTGCTGTAAAAAAAAAAGAAGAAAGGATATTGCTGAAATTCCCAGAAGTGTGCAAGTCTCAGGTTTCCAGTTCATGCCTTTCGATATCCATTATTTGTATGATGTGTCCTATATTCATCTTTCCTTCAAACTGTGTTTGTTCCTCTTCCCCTACGCTGCATTCCAAATTTGACATCTTTTTTACTGAGGTACTGCAGTAACATATACAGTACACAAGATGGCTAGAAAACGTTTAGAAACATGATTGATCTCTGAATTATTTACAGAAAGACCAAAAAAATACCAGACCAAAGTAATGAGAAATGGGAAAGGGTATAGCCTTACTGCAGAGTGATTGAGGAGACCCTGCCTCGTGCTTATTAGTTCCCTTTTTCTTGGGTAGAATCTACCTTTGAGCAGCAGTCATCTGGGCTGCTCAGATGTGTTCCCTTCCATATGTTCTCTGAGATTGGGGAAATTGCCTCATCATTCATGACAAGTGGTGTCCCTCAGGGTCCATACTGGGACCAATACTATTTAATATATATTTAATACTATTTAATATCTTCATCAATGATATTGCTGAGGTTGCACTCAACCCCACTAATTTGGACTAGCTTGAGAAGTGGGCTCATGTGAACCTCATGAAGCTCAACAAGGCCAGGTGCAGGGTCCTGCACCTTGGTCAAGGTAACCCCCAGTATCAATCTAGGCTGGGGGATGAAGGGATTGAGAGCAGCCCTATGGAGAAGGACTTGGAGGTACTAGTAGATGAAAAGCCAGACATCAGCTGGCAATGTGCACTCACAGCCCAGAAAGCCAGCCGTATCCTGGGCTGCATCCAAAGCAGTGTGGCCACCAGGTTGAGGGAGATGATTCTGCCCCTCTGCTCTGGTGAGACCCCCCTGCAGTGCTGCATCCAGCTTTGGAGCCCTCAGCACAGGGAAGACATGGACCTGTTGGAGCAGGTCCAGAGGAGGCCACCAAAACGATCGGAGATGGAATACCTCTCCTATGAAGAAAGGCTGAGAGAATTGGGGTTGTTCAGCTTGGAGTAGAGGCAGCTTTGGGGAGGCCTTTTTGCAGCCTTTCAAGAACTTAAAGATGGGGACAGATGTTTTAGCAGTGCCTGTTGCGATAGGACAAGCGGTAATGGTTCTAAACTAAGAGGGCAGATTTTGACTAGATAGAAGGAAGACATTTTTCACCACAAGGGTGGTGAAACTGTGGCCCGGGTTGCCCAGAGAGGTGGTAGATGCCCCACCCCTGGAAACATTCCAGGTCAGGTTGGACAGGGCTCTGAGCAACCTGATCTAGCTGAAGATGTCCCTGCTCATTGCAGGGGGGTTGGACTAGATGACATTAAAAGGTCCCTTCCAACCCAAAGATTCCAAGATTCTGTTCTATCTAAAGTTGAATTTCTGAGATATCTGGGAAGTGAAAAAGAAATCATTGAAACAATGTGTATGATTGCTGTAGCAATGTTCTTCCTTACTGCTGACATAACTGCATCTTGTGGCTTCCCAGAGCATTTGCAAGGGCCATGTACTTGTTCTTAAAGAACTAAATAACTGTTTCTGAAATGATCCCGTTGGACTTGGTGTTGGGCATATAAACCCTTGATTTATACTGCTTGGCTGGTCCTACCTTGTTGCCACGAATGCATTCTGAAATATGAAGAGGTGCTGAGCTCAGCTGCTCTCAGCTCAGTGCTGTCTTCTGGTGGAAGTGTTGCAGATGCTGACGTGTGCAGCTATGTGGGTCCCTGTTGAAAAAGCAGATATCCTTACAATCTGGTGAATGTTCCCTGTCACTAGTGCTTCTGTCACTGCCTCCAAGACCAGAAATAATGTCAAAGATCCTTAGATGTTTGACATATCTATATTTTTCCTGAATTTTGTCTTAAATGTCTCCTTGTAACCTATAGCAAATGACTCTGTGCTACAAGTTGTTTTAATGTCTATCACTGGATGTTGTTTGAGCTATTTATCTTAGTGCTCTGGATATTTTTTTACTTTAGAGGTGCTCTGGAACTATTAGCACACCCTGATTTGATAAGGTGTAATACATGCTCTTTTCTGACTGATAACAGTTGTCACTCAGTACAGGTTTGCAGTTTCTTCAAAGGCGCAGCTCTGAAATTTGCCAGGCAGTGCCTAGAGCTTCTAGCTGCCAACTGCCAGGTCTCATCAGCAACGACTAGAGAGAAAGCTGCCCTTTCCCAAATCACTTTATGTGCACTCTGATTGCTTACATAATTTGTTTCTCTTAAGTGTTCATCTATTTCTCTGGTGATTACAGAGCCAGAAGCCTGTACCACTCACTTCAGTTACTTGCTCTGTGAGCTAGAGAGCTCCAGGAGTGAATGCACAAACGCCAAAGCTTTCTTCTCAATTCCTTGCCTTTCACTTTCATGTAGCTATGCTCATGAAGCTAGCTAATCCATCTCTCTTGTTCTGAAGAGAAAGGAGATTTGGATATACTTGCACTAATCTAAATACAGCGATGTTTACAGTTGTCTGCAGTTCAGTAGTCTTGACAATTTTAATCCGGACTTCTGTCTACTGCTGGAGTCAAACAGCTATATCTTTCCCACTTAAAAACCCATAAGCTACCTGTTGGGAAAAACACCACCTTCCCTCACACCCCACACCCCCAAAAAAATCCCAAACTTCTTATTTTTATTTATTTTTCCTCCTGTGACTTAATAGCACTCCTATTATTGACCTTTAAGAGGAAGATTGCATAAGGCCTTTGAGATATTCAGGTTATCTGAGGATAACGGAACTAGTACTTTTAAAAGTGGTGTGGAAGATAGCAAGACGACAGCAGCGACCAGGCTCAGACCTGAGGTTCTGGATTTGTCCCATTTGCAATTGTCCAGTTAACTACAACCGAACAATGACTTTAGCCTTACTTACTCCTATAGCTAATACAGATACTATAATTTCAGCTTTGTTCTTTGCAAGGATTAATGTACTTAAAAAGTTAAAAATATTTGTATCTAATGGATAGCTGGTAAGAATTGTACCCAGGGAACAACTTACTAATTTAGTGTATTTCTCTTCCTAGGGATGATATTGTAGCATGCAGGAACTGTGGTGGGATTGTTTGTGTGTTAGTAAGAGGTGTCATCATCTCTATATCTCACATAAAACATCCTGTTTCTCTTTGGGTGGATCCTAGATATCTTCAGTAGGTGACCCAGCTTCTGATACCCACAGCACCTTATCAACCTTGGCTTAACGACTTCCATTGCTGTTCAAATGGCTTAATCACCATTTTAGAACTTTAGTCAGGCATTGGAAAAAGCATATAAAATGAGAGAAAAAGAAACTAAAAGTAACCTGTGATAACACATTTGGATGTAGGTTTGTGCTGATAACGGGCCTAAGGGTATTAGGGTCTTGCTCTATCACAGTAGCAGCGCTCAATCTTCCTGTCATAGCCTGGTAGCTGGAGCTGAGCTGGATGCTTACCCTGCCAGGACTTAGAGGTTGACTCTGTTTAAAACTCCTTATCTTTGTTATGAGTGCTACACGGACGTGATGATATATTTATCTTTTCTTTTATTTTTTCTGGAAACAGTGTGGAGCCCGCCAACCCTTTCTGGAACAGTGCAAATAGTTGTCTCCTAGTCAAGCATCAGAGCCAGAACTAGCCCAGGAAAATATATCAGAAACCCAAAACAAAACAGTAGATTTCTATGCTAACCGCATCAAAGTACAAGGCGATCACTTAAACCTGTGTTGCTTTTCTTTCTACAGCATGCATCCTTATTTTTTTTAATTTACTGTGCCCTCCCCTTATTTTTTGTTTTTTCCTCCTCCCACACAGGTTTCTCTAATTTGATAAAGAACAGACTGTTCTTACTAGAACCGGAAAAAACAGGCTCCTTTTACTGGAAAGATAGTTTACCCCTCCCTTCCCAAAAAGGAACCAATAACACTCTAAAATGAGGGTGAGTGGCAAGTGCCTATATTGGAGATGATTGATCAAGATTTCTAAAAGAAAATCCATAATTAATGAACTATTGATTGTAGTTTTAAAAACACAAGCTAGTGGAAAAGAGCTGCTACTTGTTATCAAAACGTATATCTGTTGATTTTAATGTGTTCTTTCAAGGAGAAGTTACAACTCTTAAATTTTATACAAGCCAATGAATGTATGAAGCAAAATGATCTGGATAATGTGGTGTAACCAGTTTCCTGAAAAAAAATGTGGTTAGTTTCAGCCAGAGGTTTTTGTAGTAACTGGGCTACCACCCATGTTGGCATAAGTGAAAGATGGTTCAAAAAAAAAAAAAAATCAGTTTGAGCAATGGGGTAAAGCTATATGTTCGTAACATGGCAAAGGGGTGTGTGAAGAGAGGGAATTGAGAATTGGTACAAAAGGAGATGATAAAATTAAACTGTTGCAGAAGGATTTCACTATCCTGAGCTTGTGAACAAGAAAGTGGCAAAATAATTCTATGTTAGTAAAAGCGAAGTAATGAACGCAGGGAAGAATGTTCCCCTAACTGTATGTGTATAGTGATGGGCTTGGAATTAAATATTGTCATTGAGGAAAGATATCTGTGAATTATATTCTCAGTCAGGACAAGAACTTGGAGGCCAAATGAAATAATGCAGAAGGTCTGAATGCAAACAGCTTTGGCAGTTTCGGCAATGTAATTATGTGTTTTGAAGGCCAGAAATATAGATAGTTTCAAAAGGCAGATGGTCATGGAAGTAAGATCCATCAAGAGCTCTTAAACAGAGGATGGCAACGCAAACTCCTGCGCTCAGATTTTTCCCAAACAAGGCTTGCTGGGAGCGTGGGTCATATACCAGTAGGTGTAATGCTATGTCTGCTTTGAACATGTACTACCTGCCACTGGGAGTTTAGTAGTCCACAAAACACTCTAATTTGTCACAAGTAACTGCTAAAATGTTAAGATCCTCCTTCTCTGTGAACAGACAGCCACATTTAGCTTCCTCATGGAGGGACTCTCTGGGAAATGTGAAACAGCTGGTGTGTTTTTTTAGAAGCTGAAATGTGAAAGATCTTTGGCAAGATGAGTTCAGCAAAGGAAGGACAAATCTTCAACATAACTGCTTCATCTAATGACTTGTCTAATGAGGTTTGCTGTGACCACTGTGCAGGCACATTTTCAATGTAAGACAAAATTAGGGAAGGGCTGCATTCAGGTCCAAATGGTACCTGGCACAGACCATCAGTATTTTACTGTACTACTTTACAGAGGGTAGTAGTAGGAAAGTATTAACTTTCCGTATCAGGCTAGAGTGATTGTAAATTTATCTAGTTCATCACCATTTAAGTACCATATGATGTCAGTAGCAGGGGTGGAAATAAGTCCAAACTCTCAATCCACTGCTCGGAATAAGACATAATACTGGAAAAGAGCAGTGTTTCTGTGATAAAAGATTATCCTCAAAACACCTTTAAGTTTTGATCCGAAAGTCAGGGAAACCTGGGGGAAGGGAGCCCTCAGGGAAGACAGGAAAAGCAAAGTGCAATTAAAAAATGGTCTATAGGCTAAGAGGGGAAGGGACTGAATAGAAAGTCTTTTGAGGGTATTTCTTCCTGTAGTAGGAAGAAAATGGTTCTCTAGCTCAATATTCTTTTTCCTACAAAAAAAACACACTTGAACCAAAGTGGTTGACGCTATGAAATACATCATGGGTAGAGCCTCAGTTTAAAAAGCTAGAGCTGAAGAACTCTGGAAACCTCACTTCAGGAGGAGCTTTCCTCAGCCTCTGTCACTTAGATGCAGAAAGTGAACAGCTGTCTTCCTGGCCCAGAAAGAATGATGTGAAACTTTCATGAATCCCAAGAAAAATGGGGATTTGGAGGGAATCTTGTTAGTAAGAGATGAGATGAAACAACTGAGAGGTGATCTATAAATGATGAATATTCTTTGCAAGGAGTAAAAAAGATTCCCCACTACAGAGGTAGTGATAATGGAAAATGGCTCGCTGAATGACAGAAAGATATTGTCTGCAAAGGAATAGCAAAGCAATTTACTGACTTTTTCCTTTAATCATAAAATTATCTCTTCTGTCAAATGTCAGTAGAAAACACCTTTTACAGTATGGTCAGTTAAAAAAAAGCATTCAACATGATACAATAAAAGGTGTGTTTTCCTCCCTGTGAGTAGAATATTTCTCAAAGATTTAACTTCTTTAAAATGTGGGACAATGTTCTACTGTTTCCTGCACTCTCCCCCCACCCCCCAACTTTGTGGCCCAGAGTTCAAGGCTGCCTGAACCTCCTGAGCAGTATGACATAAGGGTTTTCCAAGTACTAATTCCTGCTTGGATTGGAGCATCCTATTTGATGGGGAAAATGTCCACTCTGTTTCACTGTCAGTACAATTTATTCAGACTAAAAATAAAAGTACATTTTTATTTTGACCAACAAAAAAGATTATTAATCTTGGGTGAACAGTTTCGACATCTATGGTCATTTCTACACCAAAGAACATATTTAGAAACAATCTGAGAGTATGGACTGAATGTTAAGATAATGTCCTGGCTTTTCCTGATCGTGCAAGAAACTTCACATTTAGATTAATTCCTTCAGTTCCTTATTCCTCATTTATTCCTCTGTCAGGATGATCATACCAATGCCCTTCCTGTTTCTTCTTTTGCAAAGCAGCATGAAAAATACTATTTCTGTAACCAGCTTACTGCCATTAACTGCTGCTGGCCAAGGATTATTATCTCTTAGTTTTTCAAGTGAAAGTTGAGTGATGAACACTGTCCTTGCTTCTATGCCTGCACAGAGCCTAGTATGTGTCTGGAGTGGGGAGCTCAAGCGTTTTCCTTGGTTGCTTTCCAAATAACCAACATACAGAAATACAGCATTTGTAGGCTGTGTAAACATGCAGCAAAGGATGTCTTCAAGTCTGGTCTTGGGTCTAAGCAGATCATTCTTTCAAATCGTGGTCAGGTTTAGTGGGTTATGCTGCCTCCCTGCTGCAAAGCACAGAAAGGACTATTGCTGGCTTTGTGCCTTCAGATGTGAGAAAGTTGTTTAATTAGCAAGCTAGAATAAATACAAAATGTACTTAATCGTTTGTAGGTGTTGGGTATGTGGGAAATGGGGAATCTAGTCAGTATAAGAGTTGCTTAGAATTTTTGGAGTAATAGAAAAGGGAGAAATTTTTTCATGGAACAAATTTTCTCAAACCAAAGCTTTTTAATGATACAAGGTGTATCATAGTGCCACTTGTGCTTTATAGAAGATACTGTACTTTCGTACATCTTGCATCATAGAATGAAGGCAAAGTGTAAATCTCTACCTGAAAACCTCTCTGAAATCTTTTAAATAACTTCTGGATGAATTTCAGAAACTTTTCCTATACAGTGGTTTAACTTGTTTGTCTTGAGGCAGGGAGGAAAGGGAATATTTCCAAAACTATACTGTTCTACTGGAAAGTTTCAGCTAACTATCTCAATGTGTTTGACTAGGGAAGAAGTTGCAATTTCCCTTCCTAATCATCTCCTTGTGATGAATAAAGTTCTACATAATATATTGCATTTTAATGGCTATAAATTGCAGAGCTGCTGAATCTCTTCCTGTCTAATTTTATCTGGCATTTTTCCTAGAAGCTGCTTGACCCTGCAAAACCCTTCTGTCATGTCTTACATTCTCCCTTATTTCAGAGAGAAAGGGTTTTGAAAAGTCAGTGACCCATTGTGCTGGCAGGGTGCTGACTTGTTTTAAAATAATGTTGAAATTCTGTGTCTTCATTTAAAAATCCTAAGGACGGACCTTGTTGAGGTTTAGGTTATACTGAAGAACTATTCAGACCTTTGAGATTTGCTGGAGAGACTGAAACTGGATAGAGAGGAGTTTGTTTTCTTAAAACTGTCCTATCTTAGAAAGTCTTCCTGCATTCATGTGCAGCCAGTAATGCTGCCAACAAGAAACCGTAAAAGTGACTGACTTACTCTGCTTCTCTTTACTACAAAAATCCTGTAACAGAGAGCTCTTGAGCTTTGAGTGTGTAAGGTCACAGCTCGCTGATCTGAACATGCACCTGGAGCCCTGAGAAGTTTAATGATAGCCAAAATTGTCCTGCTCAGGAACTGACCTTTCAGTAATTAAATTTTAAAGTACAGTACAAAATTGTGAAAGATACTAAACAAAGCTGTGAATTTGGGGGGGGCCTTGCGTAATATTTAAGATTACATTATATCAGACTCATTGAACATTTCAGTTTAAGAATTAAAGTTGTAGTAGTAGTACTTCTGCTAATAGGCAGCACTGGGTTCTTGACTTTTTTTTTAAATATCTTTCTTGTTAATGTTTAGGTTTTTGTCTGTAATTAGTGAGGTCAGAAAGGCTTAAGTCTTCCTTACGTATTCTAGAGTTGATATTTACTCTGCTTCAGTAATTACTTGTAATGTTTACATTTGAATATATCAAATTAGAAAATTTAGTTCTACATTAATTTGTGATCCCGGAGATGCATTAGGTTGATAGTTTAATAGAAAAATCTGAACTGTGGTGACTTGAGTATCTTTCTTCTGGACAGTTAATATTGTAATAAACTCCCTCAAGTTCTGTTCCTTTGAATTTTTGTCAGTTCTTACTTGTACTGAACACTGAGCATCTAATCTGGCTGTAGACCAAAGATCATGGTTTTTAGCTGCTTGCAGTATATTTATTAAAGCTAGCTGTCCATAAAGAATGAGAGTTGTAGGTGAGGTCTTGGGGAAAGAGGCAACATTTCATTGCTAAGGGGTATTATTTGCCTTCTAGTTGACAGCTGAATGTAAATGGCTATTTACATAATTGCTTTTTCTTGCCTTGGAAGTGGTGCAGGGACTGCAAGAGAGGACCAATGTACGTCAGCAGAGTTATAATGGGCTGCTTGAACAGTCTCTGCTGAGATTGGGTATGGATGTGATCTGTTTCTAGAGGAACCAAATTTATAGAGTCATAGAATAGTTTGGCTTGGAAGGGACCTTTAAAGGTCATCTAGTCCAACCCCCGTGCAATGAGCAGGGACATCTTCAGCTAGATCAGGTTGCTCAGAGCCCCGTCCAACCTGACCTGGAACGTTTCCAGGGATGGGGCATCTACCACCTCTCTGGGCAACCTGGGCCAGGGTTTCACTGCCCTCAGTGTGAAAAATGTCCTCCTATCTAGTTGCAATCTGCCCTCTTAGTTTAAAATCATTACCCCTTGTCCTATTGCTACAGACCCTCTTAAAAAGTCTGTCCTCATCTTTCTTACAAGCTTCCTTTAAGTACTGGAAGGCTGCAATAAGGTGTCCCTGGAGCCTTCTCTTCTCCAGGCTGAACAACCCCAACTCTGTCAGCTTGTCCTTGCAGGAGAGGTGTTCCATCTCTCTGATCATTTTGGTGGCCTCCTCTGGACAGTCTCTAACAGGTTCATGTCTCCTGTGCTGAGGGCTCCAGAGCTGGTTGCAGGACTCCAGGTGCAGACACTCAGGTCTCACCAGAGTGGAGCAGAGGGGCAGAATCACCTCCCTCGCCCTGCTGGCCACGCTGCTTTGGGTGCAGCCCAGGATATGGCTGGCTTTCTGGGCTGTGAGCACACATTGCCGGCTCATGGCCAGCTTTTCATCCACCAGTACCCCCAAGCACTTCTCTGTGGGGCTGCTCTCAATCCCTTCATCTCCCAGCCTGGATTGATACTGGGGCTTGCCCTGACCCAAGTGCAGGACCCTGCATTCCTTGAGCTTGTGCTTATGCTTTCAAACTGTAGACTGCTGAAGATAAGTAAAGCTGATTGGACTCCAGGGCTCTTGTGTTAGGTTTGTAGCTAACTTGGTGTGTGAGATTAACCTAAATGTGTGTGGCAGGAGGTCTGAAAAAGCTGCTGGGCATGGCTGCGGGGTGGCCTGTGGTGCCAGCATGCAGGACAGATGGTGTGTGGGAAGGGGAATCCCACGATGCAGCTGGCAAGGTTGTAGCTCTGGCAGGGCTGTAGCTCTGGCATGGTGGCCATGGCTGGCCTGGCAGATTGGGCACTGAGGTGTGCTGGGCAGAGAGGGGTCACTGGCAGCTGCGAAGGCTGCTCTTCCAGCAACACCACTACAGCTAGTGACATCTCTGCTCAGTCTCCTGACTTCTGAGCATCATCTGTTGCCCTTGCCCAGGGCTCTGGTCATCTGGCTTCCAGCAAGCTGAAAGTTTAACTGGAAATTACTTCCTTTAAGATGGTGTCAGAAAAATAGAGAAAACATTAACATGTTTGATTTCCTTGTTTCTTAAAATTGAGCTATGTTTACAATGAAAACATTTTTCATTATAAAATGGAAAAGTTGACTGTTTTGGACGGACACAGCTTGGGTAAAAGTTGGCCTGTGCTTAAGAAAAGTAAAAGCTTACAAATGAGTAGTACAATAGTCAGAAAAATGAGAACAACCTCTTGTCAGGTTTTCTATTTTGCTGGAAAAATAACCTCTTGGTATGAACCATTATTTTTTTACTACTTTTTGTTGGGCTTTGAAGTAAAGAATATATTTGTATTAACTATCCAATTACACTACTGCTAACTTACATGACTATTTTCCTGGGTAAACAAAGCTAATGAATGCATGGTGTATACTTAAAAGCTATTCTCAGTGGTGGGACATTCTCTCCTCCTCCACACCCCACTGCATAAATGGGGATGGTCACATTGTGGTAATTTTTTTTCCTTATTTAAAAAAAAAAAAGGGCAAGCGGAGTGTACCTCCTGCTCTGTTGCCTAGGTTATTCCATCAGCTGCTGAGCAATCTACATGGTATCTGGCAATTATGTGGCAAAGCTAAACCATGAGGGGAAAAAAAATACCCACAATGATCTCAATGCCAGGAACATCCCTGACTCCACTGCAGGCTGAATTCTGCTCTCTGCCAGTGCCTAGTGCTGGGAGTGAAATGACAATCATTCATTTTTCTGTAAGTAGACAGCAGTGCAAAGTGCTAATTGCTGAGCCCCACTGATGCAAAACAAACTATACAAATGGCTGCTGATGCTGACCTTGGCATGCAGAAGAGCAATTGCCTCTTGCCCTGACAGAAGCTATTTCACTGGTGAGCAATAAAGATGCACTTTTTTGTGTGTTTTGAGGCCAATTTATTATTTCCTTCTGCCCTTATAGTAAATTCCTATGACAGTCCATAGTGCTTGCTAAACTCTGACCAAGAGTGGGTGTGAGACAGACTGCCGGAGGTGGATTAGGCCAAGCTCCTGGGGGAAGGAATAACAAGGAAAAACCTGACCCAATTCGGAGTCTGGCAAGCAGAGCTGTGGAGGTCCCCTGCACCCTTGTATCTGCCCTCCAAGGTGGCCTTATCTGCTGAGAAGGGCTCTCTGGCATTGTCCCCTGCTATGTGTTGTGGCTGTAGAAATGACTGCCAGGTACTTGCTCCCAGAGAGCAAGAGGGAGGGAACCACAGAGAAAGAGTTCTGTTTCCCTGTCAGGGGACAGGGGAAAAGGAAGTCTGGACAGGAATATCAAGTGGTTGTCAGTCTGTCGCCACACCAATCCTAGCCACTGTTTGCATTACTTAATTTTAAAAGTAATCTGTGATGGATATTTAATTCCCTCTTTACTAATAACTTATTTCAATGTTCAGTACTCCTTGTTATTAGCAGTCCTTACTACTAGCACAATTCTGCTTGCGCCTCTAGATCTGTGCTTTGTTTTGTACTGTTTTAGATGTGACCCTGGGGTGCTGCATTTTGACCAGGGAGGGGGATGTGAACCCCTGGACAATCAACTCTTCCTGTGGGAGAAGTGGCCAATGTTGCTTGTGTTGGTCCTGCTCATCTCTGGGTTGTGTTGTTTCCCTCCTATATATGAGGGGGGGAAATCACAAAATATAATAAAGAAAAACTTTGACTGGGCTGTAGTTTTAATCTATAAAAGCTGGCTTCAACCTCGCAGAAGCTGGCATCTGACCTTCTTCCCCAGCCAGCAACTAAGCCCCACACAGCCACTTGCTCACTCTCCCAGGTGGGATGGGGAGAGAATCAGAGGAGTAATCCATCATGCGTAGTGGTTACTTGGGAAAACAAATGCTATAACTCCAAAAGTCTTCCCTGTTCTTTCTTCCCCCACCTTTACATGCTGTGAGCATGATGCCGTATGGTATGGAACATGCCTTTGGTCAGCTGTGTCCCCTCCCAGCCTCTTGTGTACCCCCAGCCTGCTTGCTCAGGGAGGTGAGTGAGAAGCAGAAAAGGCCTTGAGTGTGTAAGCACTGCTCAGCAATAATGAAAACATCTCTATCAACAATGTTTTGAGCATGAATCCAAAACACAGCCTCATACTAGCTACTATGAAGAAATTTAACTCTATCCCAGCCACAACCAGCACACTAGTAAATCAACAAGAATAAGATCTAATTAAGATTTAACTATCATGCTAATATATGCTACAATATAGAGAGACCTAAGAAGTTGCTTTCTGTCACAACTTAGAAATGGTTAGAACACCATCCTATTAGACTAGTTAATAGGGGTCATCTACAAGGGCAGAGAACAAGGTCCTGAGAATTAGCAGTATCGGCCAGTTTTAACTAAGGAAGCTTACAAAATTGAGATAACATGGTAAGAAATCTCAAAGGATATTACTCACAAATCTTAAAGGATATTACTCACCCTTCCAAGCCAGGTTTTCTGTCCAATCTAATTGTCTAGTTATTGAGCTATTAACCTATCTGTCCTGGGGAATAACAGCCCATAATGTTGGTTGATTTTATTGTTTTGCAGCAAATCCTGGAATTTCTTTGCAAAGATTTTTGAACTAAGTCCCTTTAACACAACAAACAAATAAAACCTGCACGAAAAACCACCCAAACTTGCTAACACTACAGCTTTGAAGGCAAACCCTCTATGGCTAATTTACCTTGCAAATGCATGCAACAAATATAAGGACTATCTTTATCAACTGAAAACATCCTTTCTCAACCTGATTTTCCTAGTAGAGGGAGGGGAGGTCAATTTTGGCCTTGTTTTTCCAGAGGAGGTATACCCCTGAGGACATAGTATGCCTCTGCAATGCAGCTTCCAATGCTGAGCTGTTCTGTAGGGTTTGAGGAGGAGCTGGGAGGCAAGAACAGGGATTAAACCTGCAGTTCTTGGTGGGGGGGAATCTTCCACCTCAAGGCCTTATCGAAGTCAGCTGTCTGTGATCAGTCCAGAGAGGAAGGATAGTGGTTTGGAAAAGGAAAGTCCTGTTTTCTGTAGCTTAATGAAAGGCAGCTTGCCCAGCTCTCCTTAGAGTGATGGTTTGTGAACCTTTGCTTAGTTTCTGTTTTCTTCCTGTGGATGCACAGTTTTGGGGACCTCTGTCTCATGATGATGTAAAGAGCTAAAAAAGCAGTCTTAGCTCCTTAAGGTCATAATCTTTTTTGTGTTAGCATAGCAATAGCAGCCTATGGTGTGTTGAGACCTAAATATGAGAGGATGTGGGATGTGAGTATAGCTGGACTGAAAAAATAATTGTTGGATGCTCATGTCATCTTTTTCTGTCCTGGACACGGTCTGTGGGAGTCTAATAACTGGTTTAGAAGATTGCAGGAGACAATTGCTAAAGCAATCAGCAAATATGATTATAATGTCTCAGTTCAGTAGACTTTGTATCTTAAGTGGATTTGGAAGTGAAACATCTCCTAATTCAAAAAGCAGCATAAGAGGAAGAGAGCATCTTTCATAAACTAAAAATTGTTAGTTATTTCACTGTCAGTTATTCAATATTATAAATTGTACTTTTTTAATGTTGTATTTACATTTTGTCTCGCAGCTGTATTTAAAGAAGCTTTGAATTAAAGAAAAAGGGAAATGAAGCATATGTGCCTTTGTTTAAGGGAGACCTCTTGGATGTAAATAATGCATAAGAAATATCTCAGCACAAGAAGGAAGAATTTTGGAGCCTTCAGAGTCAGTCCCCTCTCATATCATTAATAAAAAATGAACCATTACAACAGCCAAGGTGCTTGTGTAGTCACAGCAGGGTAATTCAGTAAGTAAAGCTTTTGCTTTTAGACAAGGAGACTATTTTTTTCTTTTATTAGATCAGCCACTAATTGTGGGTTGGGTTCGAGCTAATGCCTCTGGGCTTGCGTATGCAAGCTACAGCCGTGTGAGAGTTGCCTCTCGCTGCATGTGTGCACCCTCTGAGCTCTGGCCTGCGAAGGCTCTGTCCTGGTTACAAATGGCGTTCATTTTCCTTGCGTGAAAAACAGATTTGTAAGGAAAACAAGCGCATTCTTCTAGAAGAGATGAAAGCAGATGGAGGGGCAAGGGTGCCTGAGACGCAAGTGTAGGCAGTGTGGGACCTCGGGGGAGAGGGGAAGGGAGCGGGGTGGCAGCACTGGGTGAGCGGGGGGGGGGCCGCGGTCCCTTTGGCAGGGGCAGGCATGGCGGAGCGGGATGGCAGCCTGGCCTTCCCGGTCAGGGAGCGGTGCGCGTGTTTGTGCCGTGACAAACAGCGTGGGGGCACCGGCTGCCACCTGTGCTGTTGCCCTCGTGCTGCGGGCACTGGAGTGTGGCAGTCCTTAAAAAAAAAAGCCAAAAAAACCCACCTGCAGTAACTGGAGGCTGAGCTTGTCTCCAGGGCGTGTGGTCAGGAAACTCGTCGTCCCCCTTTTGCAGGCTTCGTTTTCGTGGGCAGCCGACATGAGATGGGAGAAGGATCTCGTTTCCACTACCGCTGCCTCGCCCAGCCGAGAGGCCTGGCAGGGCAAGTGGGAGGTTTGTTTGCAGAAATAGCTGTTCAGGTTAAATTTAAAATGATTGCTGGGCAGATGGTGGTTTTCTTTGGGAAGGTTTCTTGTGCTGTTCATGTTGAAAGATCAGTCAGATGTTACTCGTGTGAGCTGCAGCTGGCTGCACTAGTGAAGAAGCAGAGAAAGCCCTCCCTGCTTCTGGAAACCAGTAAGAGGACCTGAAGCCTGGCATGGGCGTTGCTGGGGCTGCTCTGCTACCAAGCCGGGCAGCTTCTTGCACTTGGTGAAATGGCTCCATCTGGCTGCCCTAATGCCCTTGCTGTGGGGGTGTAACCTTCCCTGTGGTTCAGTTAGGACGCTTACAGGCTAGTCCTGGTTCCTTCCGCATCTCTTCCTCCCTTGCATCCTCATCCTGGCCTGGAGAGGAGGCTGTGACAATGAGATCTGCTGCTTGTTATCCTGACAAACCCAAGCTTCCACGCGCTGCTGTGGCACTAAAACCCTGTAGAAAGCAGCTGACTTCTGATAAGTTTGTGTCAGCCCTTCATCAAAGGATTGTTAGTTTTTAGAGCACCAACCTGGCAAATCTGTAATGAATATTGGAGCCTATGGAAACAACCTCATTGCTTCGGTACATTTCTAATATACTTCTGCTTTTTCCTGGTGGCTTAATACAGATCTTGAAAGGGTTTTCAGTTATGGGAACTCTGAGAGTACTTGTGATTTTCTTTTTTTAATCTTCTATATTAGCTATTGCCATCTCGAAGTATTGTGTAAATGCAAGGTGCCTAGAGGTACTTTTACATTTGCTTTTGCTTTGGATCAGGAGAAGGTTTCTGAGGTGAATGGTGTGACTGTCCCCACACTGTTTGCATCCCAGACCTACTTGAAGGCTGTCACCAGTCTTCCTTTTTGATGAGGTTAAATTAATCTATGTGCTCTGGGAGTGCAACTTAAGTAATTGAACTGTCAATGGGTGTCTAGTCTGTGTGACCAGACTAAAACTAGGCCCAACTTAGGACTTAGCCCTCAAATGCCTAAAATGGGGATGCTGGAACCCTCTTACTAGCTCTTCACTGTAGTGACCCACTTTGGCCTGCTAACATATATACCAGCAGAGAACTTTCTTGGTTATACCCTTAATACTTAGCTCTCTAAATTGTTGAAACTTGAAAATGTCATTTCCCCCTCCCCATATACTTGAACTGCCAAAACTTTTCAGTATCAGACTGCTTCTGAATCCTCTTATTTGGTCATTTTGAAACATGTCATTTTAGAAGTACACGGAGTTAAGCAAATCACTTATCAAGGCCTGGCCTCGCTGTTTAAATGTATGTTTATATATATAGAAGCATAAGCACTTCTGACATAGCAGGTGGCAGCTCCTCTAATAGTACATAACATCATGTGGCAGTTCAGAAGTGAAGAAGGATGCTATGCAGAAGGTATTTTACTTTCCCCAGTTTCTATCTGGTGATACAGTCTGAATCCCGTTGTTCTGGAAATGGAAAACTCCCTGGCTGGAATGGGAAGGCAACATTTGTGGGGTTTTTTCCCCTATTAGAAAATTCTTCTTCTGAAGAAAAATTTTTCTAACCTTTTTTTACTCTGACAACTGTTCCTCTGCATTGGATTGTAGCAGGCTATGAGGCTCCAGTGCTGCCCTCCAGGTTACTAGGAATAACATAGCAGTGTAAAATTACCTATTGTTCAAATCAAAAGGGGTTTGGTGTGTAAATGGAAGTCTGTGCTTGTGGATGTGTTTGCCAGACAGGGATCTAAGGGAGAACAGTTTAAGATGGAAGAAACTGTATGTAGAAAAAACAGTTATGAAAGGTTTGAAGATGGCTGGGATGGAGAAGGGGGCCTCTGTAAGAAATAAAAGATCATCAACAGCACAAGGTGCTACTACAAGGAACAGAGGTATTGGCTACTCCACACTCCTGGGCTTCCTGGATGCTTCCTCTTCTCAGTGGTACTGGGTCAGGAGCATGGGGCTAAGACCTTTGTGCTTTCTTGAACAATCTGGCACCATGTGCAAGGTGTCTTCTGTTGCAGGGGTGTTGGACTAGGTGACTATTCTAAGATGATTCTATGTGCAAACCTTTGTTTTACCCTCCCAGTAGCTTTCTTGTGCTCTGTCAGGACTGTCATATTTCTATTGCACTAGCTTTGAGGGAAAGTTCTGTTATACACTCTGTAGAGAGTAAAAAAAAAAAGTGTAAATGGCTTGAGAATAGAGCAAAAGCATATATCACATGAGAGCTTGCTGTGCTGTGTCCCAAACTCCTTCCTTGACTTTTATGTTGATTAACTACTAGAAAACTTGCATAAAGTATTTTGTCAGTGGAAAGGATTTGGTCAATAGGAAGACGCAGCAAGTGCTCTTCATGTCTCCGGGTTTGGCTGGCTGCTCTTTCAACCATCAGAATAATTTTAGCTCTGGGCAGGTCCCTTCTCTTAGCTACAGCTGAGCTAGGCAAACAGGGTTATGCTTGGCACCAGAGAAGTCCTCTCGTGTTTGTTGGCACAGCTGCATCCTCCATCTCAGTTGTCAAACATCTGTCTTGGGTGTCCTGGTTTCAGCCAGGGTAGAGTTAATTTTCTTCACAGAAGCTAGCGTGAGGCTATGTTTTGGATTTGGGATGAGAAAATGTTGATAAGGTGCTGATGTTTTGAGTTGTTGCTGAGTAGTCAAGGACAGTCCAGCTTCTCGTGTTGGC
>NW_010518354.1:0-69252 GCF_000687285.1 Phaethon lepturus | reverse complement strand
CTTCCGATTCTCTCCCCCGTCCCACCGTGGGGGAGTGAGCGAGCGGCTGCGTGGTGCTTGGTTGCTGGCTGGGGCTAAACCACGACATTGGGTAAAAAGAAACTAAAAAAACCCATGACATCAAATATGAGAAATGTTTAATTTTATCTAGCAAATTAGTATTAGGGACCAACTGTATGTGCAGTTATACAGTGTGACTGTCTTCTGCTCTCACATTCCCTTCACTGAATGGGTCAGGAACGTTGTCTTGGTTGTCAGGATGGTACACCTAATCACTGCCTTGCAGTGGCTGTACAGTCACTATAAGCTGTAAGTTGCTGAAACCTTCTCGAAGAAAAGGTCTTGCAGAGTCAAATCCACATTGCACAAGCACAGTTTCCAGGTGATTAGGAGCTTTCTACCTGGTGTATGCTATTAGATCAGTGTAAAACAGATGGAGCAATTGCCCTACAAAACTGATTATCGCATTTATATTCTAGTATAGTAATTTCACAATTGAGTGCAAAAATATAGATGTTAATTTAAGTCAATTACTGGGACCATTGTGTATTCCTTAAACAGGAGACTGTAAAGGTGGTAATAAATTTAAATAAATAATAGTAAAAAATCTACTTATGAGCTTTTGAGCATGATGCCTTTCCAATAGACTATTCTGCTTCTGTTAAAATGCAAACTCATCACCTGGGGACTAGCGAACACCAGAGAAAACACTAGAAGTAACTAACTGTATCTAGTTCATTAAAATACATTCTCTTCTAATACAACTCTCCTGAGGTACTTTTTATATCTGAGCTTGCTTCCCTGTGAAGAAAGACTTGCCAAGAACTTCTAGCTATACAAAGGAAACTGGAGGAAGACTTGCAGATCTTATACAAGCTTAGACCTTTTAAGACTTATCTAATATTTCATATACTGTCTCACTCTTATTGCAGTAAGTATCTTGAAGGGTGACTTTTAGGAAGTTATTTTAACTGGCAAAATAAATGTGGCTTTTACTTTGACAATAAGTCAAAAATGGGCTTTGGAGACAGAAACTTTCTCAATCTTAAGAAACCCAAAACTCTAATACTGGAAATTAGACCTGCACAAAACAGGTATTTATTTCACAGAAAACTCTGGTGGATTTAGCGATACACATGCATCCACACACGTGTACATATATGTAGAGAAAACGGTACTTTTCATTAAAAAGAAGCAAAGTAAATATTTTCAGATTTTAAAAATGTTTTCAAAACCTGAAAAATTTAGGTTTTCAAGTAGAAATAATCTCTTTAATAAAAGTTGTAAAAACTTAAGAGGACAACTTAAAGTCAATCTCTCAAATACTCTAACATCTTAGCCACTTAACCTTTTTTCGCTATATCAGCTGTTGGTTAGGCTGAATGTATACTGTGAGCCTTCCTCAATGGAGAGGTAAATGGTGTTTGGTTACTGTGTCATGTTAATATATTTTAATGAAACACAAAGTACTACCATTTCTGTACATGTGTGAAGGGTCTTACAAATGTGTTTATTCTTGTAATTAAGTAAATTTCACATCTCATGATGGCATCTTAATTATTCCCTTTTCAGGGACATTAATTCAATTTGCACTTATCAGTCTAAAAAAAAAAAAACCAAACCCAAAACCACAAACAACCCCCCCAGAAACCCGCTCTCTAAATCTCTTTTTAAAACTATCTCTTCCCTGTAAACTTTGCCTCTCAGCTGTAACACTAAATGGTTTGAAATAGCAGGCATCAAAGATGTTTACCTTGCATATTAGTTCTTTATATTGCACCTAGCAGGGAACAAAATCAGTTCTTAGGGCTGCTCTCTGAAACAACTAAAAGGGTGCACTAAAATGTAAAAGAAAAGAAATTGACGTAGCAATATCCCTTGATGTGCTTCTTCCTCATCCAATCCCTGTAAGTAATTACCTGTCTGAAGTTGTACAAGCACTTCAGTTTGGCTGGAGACAGCTATTGATTTAGAAATCAGATGTTCTTGGACTGAGTTGAAATAAAACTTTTTAAATTAATTTTTTTCTCAGCCTGCTGTGGCCATGAATAAGCATCATTCATTTTATGCAATTTCTATCTGAAACATTTTTGTATTGGGAATTTGTTTACCACTTGTGGCCTGCTAGTCTAAAAATTAGTTTTCTAACCATGCCTTCTAACCAAGCGTTTGAAATTCTCCATTAAATTTTGTAGGTTTTTTGTCTCTATTGTTTATGGGAATGTTATCTGTTTGTATGTAGAGAGTAACATGATTTATTTTGGAAGATACAAAAGCTTGGATTTTCATGTTCTTAGCGTGTTTATTTTGATTACTTAGGTTTCTTTTTAAAAGACTGAACTGCTGTAAGAATCACTGGAAGTTAAAACTTGAAGAGTTCTGATCATTGGAAAACTTAATCAGGAAATAAACAGGCTTCTTCCTTTTCTCCTCAGGTATTACCTTTAGAGGTAATTAAGCAGAAACCTGAGCCTGAGTAGTTGAAAATATTTTCTGTAGAGAATATATCATGTGGTTTTTCTTAAGGTATAAAGTCATGTACCAAAGTAGAATGTGCCTTACAGAAGTTACTGGGAGAGGGTAAAGTATTGTGAGGTCAGGTAAAATCTGGAAACTAAATGTGCACATTCCACATGGTAAATGCTATTAGTGAACACTCAGGTTTTTTAGAACCTCATAAGGAGATGCCAGGAAGATTTATTCTTCATGGGAATAGGCAGGTCACAGCCTGATTGCAAATAGTTGGCTAAAAAAAGGTCTGAACACTTATGGTTCTTGTGGTTTAAAAGTAGGAAATGTGGGATGGTGTAATGTTGTGACTTCTGTCAGCTGTGTCCTATGCCTGCCAGGAACCAGGTGAAGTTGGTGACACTCATTTGAACCAATCTATATATATATCAGTCACCTTTAGATAGCTTTGGCATGTTATCTGTACATTGTCTGGATTTTCTAGAAAATGCTTTTGTGGTTGAGGGTTTGGGGGGGGTGTGAATTAAGCAGGAACTGAAGGAAATTCATTGTGAGCAATCTCTTATAGTGCTTGGCGTACTTTGTGCATGGGGAGTGTTACTGGAGGCTGTGAGGAGAACTCCTCAGTGCCTATGCAAATGAAGGTGATTTAGGGTCTGAATAAGAGATGTGTAGGAGCAGAGATGATGAACTTGGGTCAGAGAGGTACATAACCAATAATTGAGGAAAGAAGAAAAATCCTATGATAGCTGCTTAAGTCTCTCTAGACCTCTCCTCTTGGAAATGTGCATGAAAATTATTGTTTCAAATACACCTCTGTAAACTTTATTCTATTTGCTAAACCTTAAAGTTTGTGCTACTGGAGAAGACTGAAAATCCGAATATTCCCCTGCAATTTATGTTAAAGCTTCCTCTAATATTAAGTGTAAAGTGTATAAATGTATTGAAAGATGATACTGAATTAAAAACTATTGGACTTGCCATTTCAAGGCTCCTGTCTAGAAAAGAACAATTATTAAAATATACTCCTGAAATAAATATGAAAGAAAACACCTAAAAAGCTTCCAGAGGGCAAAGACCAGAGCAGAAGAGTGCGAGGAAACCTCACGCAGAGGCTGGGCTGGGTGAGGAGGCACAGGTTCCCAGACTTGTCACCTTGTGCCCAGGTGCCAAAAAAAAAAAGCAGAGCAGGAGTGCCTGCTATCAAACCATTTGGGGCAGGGTGGGGGAAGAGGGCTCTGTTTCACAAATACAGACTGTGTCTTGATGAATATTTAAAGCTGCTCAGATGTGTGTGCTATTACTCTTTGGAAGGCATGAATTGACCATAGTCCTTCTTCTGTGTCTTAACCACAGTACTTCCTTCTGCTTTCTGGGCTGTCTGGCAGGTATAATGAGACCTTTTGGGGATATTGTTTCTGGCTCTGATGTTTCCAGTGCTGCTCCCATCACTCTCTGGAGCTCAGAGATTGCTTACATTGAGAGTTAAACTTCTGGGCACGTATTCCCTTAATAATTGTTGCACCTGCAACCTAAAATACTGCCACAGACATAAAAATACAACAGAAGTGAAAAACCCAAGTTCTTGAGAGGTTTCCCATCTCTCCTAATTCTTATTTACTCCAGAATGAAATGAAAACATTGTGCTAGGCAGGCAAATGTCAATGTTTTTGGTGAGACTTCTGGATTATCTATTGCTATCGTACTGAGAAAAAGTTTTTATTTTTAGAGTGTCAGGATCACTAATTCAAGTGCAAAATAAACAGCCCTTATTGCATTTCTTGATGAATTTTATTGAAAACAATGAAGTTTAGTTTTGCTAAAACTGAAAGGGGGGGGAAAGTATCTGCTGCTGTAATTTTTTTCTGATTCCACTTCTGTATTTATATCACACTTATTACTCATGAGCATTGAGTTGATTGACACACATTATCATACTTTTATTGTTTTTCTGGCTGTTACAGAAAGTCTGTGTGTGTTCTCCTTGTATTAAGGTACTCAGGAAATAGTAGAAAAATAGAAAATGCTGTTCTGAAGAATCCAGTCTTGGGTCAAGCTGTTAGATGCAAGGCCACCTAACATGCTCTGCTATTTATTTATGGGAGGATCCTGAACAAATGGTAACACTCAAAGGGTTCATGGGTGAAACCCTCATACTGAGACTTTGAATTGCTCAGAGGTCTTAATCCTCTGCCCTGTTTGGAGGCTAACACACTGCTACTGGCTCTGCAGATCCCCCTTTGCTACCTGCAGTTGTCTTCCCACTGTTGGCTTTGAGATTCATGGAGAAGCAAGAGCCTGATAGTCATATTCTCAGTCTCTCAACTGCAGAAAATACCAGAGGAGATGGTGTAGTGCAGGAATTTATACACTTGAAAATCTGATGATGTGGGTCCTCATATGTGAAATAGTACGTGAACTTCATAAAGCTTTTAAACTAGCAAGGAGGAAAGGGATTTTATATTCTGGCTTCACAGAAAAAAAAGGGAAATTGCATCTTATTTCATCTACATGAGCCAATGACCTTTTTTCTGGAATTCAACATAATTTCAAGAATTTTATGTTGAGTCCCTAAAATATCACACCTACTACTGCAGCTGCTGTGCCTAAGTGCAAGATCAGAAAACCAGTATATCACAATGGTATACAGCTGTAAAAATTGTCCAGCATTACTATTTGTTTATGTCCTGTTGATATGAGTTCCAAACTTCTGCAAGGAACTGCTTTACCATCTCCAAAGTGACTTAAACTTGCCAAAACTGGGTTTCAGAGGATTTTTTTTTTTCTTAAAGGAGAAGAGATGAGAGGGTTACAGGAGCTAGAAGTCAGATTCAAGGAAATACATAGAAAAAACTCTTCCTTAAAGGAGAAGAGATGAGAGGGTTACAGGAACTAGAAGTCGGATTCAAGGAAATACATAGAAAAAACTCTTTACTAGGAACAGAGGAAAACCCTCTGCTAAGGGGGAGAGTGAATCCTAGAATCTTTGGGTTGGAAGGGGCCTTTAAAGGTCATCTAGTCCAACCTCCTGCAGTGAGCAGGGACATCTTCAACTTGAGCAGGTTGCTCAGAGCCCTGTCCAACCTGACCTGGAATGTTTCCAGGGGTGGGGCATCTACCACCTCTCTGGGCAACCTGAGCCAGGGTTTCACCACTCTCAGTGGGAAAAATGTCTTCCTTCTATCTAGTTGAAATCTACCCTCTTAGTTTAAAACTATTACTCCTTGTCCTATTGCAACAGGCCCTGCTAAAAAGCCTGTCCCCATCTTTCTTACAGGCCCTCTTTAAGTCCTGGAAGGCTGCAATAAGGTCTTCAGCCTTTCTTCATAGGAGACGTGTTCCATTCCTCTGATCCTTTTTGTGCCCTCCTGGACCTGCACCACGACTCCATGTCTTTCCTGTGCTTGAGGGCTCCAGAGCCGGATGCAGGACTCCAGGTGGGGTCTTACTAGAGCAGAGGGGCAGAATCACTTCCCTCTATCTGCTGGCCATACCGCTTTGGATGCGGCCCAGGACAGGGTTGGCCGCCTGGGCTGTGGGCGTGTAGTGCCAGCTCATGTCCAGCTTTTCATCTGTCAGTACCCCCAAGTCATCCTCTGCAGGGCTGCTCTTGATACCTTCATCCCCCAGCCTCTATTGATACCGGAGGTTGCCCTGAACCAGGTGCAGGATCCTGCACTTGGCATTGTTGAACCTCATGAGGTTCACATGGGCCCATTCCTTGGGCTTGTCCAGGTCCTTCTGGATAGTATCCCGACCCCCAGGTGTGTCAACTGCACCACACTGCTTGGTGTCATCTGCAAAGCTGCTGATGGTGCACTTGATCCCACTGTCTATATTATTGATGTAGATATTAAAAAGTACTGGTCCCAATACGGACCCTTCAGGGATGCTGCTTGTCACCAATCTCCATCTGGACATTGAGGCATTGACCACTGGGGTGGTCAATGGTGGGGGGGAAGAGAGATTGCCAGTCAAGACTGAGGCAAAGAAGTTGAGTAACTCAGTCTTTGTTTGTTGTTACTAGTTTGCCAGTCTTGTTCACTGGGAGGGGTACGCTTTCTTTGACCTTACTTTTCTGGCTGACATACCTGTAGAAGACCTTTTTATTATTCTTCTTTGCGTCCCTTGCCAAGTTCAGCTCCAACTGTGCTTTGGCCTTCCTGACCTCATCCCTACACAACTGGGCAGCATCCCTATACTCTTCCCAGGATACCAGTCCTTGCTTCCACTGCCTGTACATTTCCTCTTGCCCTTTAGTTTGACCAGCAGGTCTTTACTCAGCCATGCTGGTCTCTTGCCTTCCTTTCCTGATTTCTTACACCTGGGCATTGAGAGCTCTTGTGCTCTATGGAAAGTGTCCTTGAAGATCTGCCAGCTCTGTTCTGCTCCCTTGTCCCTGAGGGCAGTTTCCTAGAGGGTCCTATTGACTAACTCCCTGAAGAGCTGTAAGCTTGCTTTTCTAAAATTCAGGGTCCTGTCTTTACTCTTTGCCTGCCCTGTATCCCAGAGGGCTGCAAACTCCACCAATGCATGATTGCTGCAGCCCAGGCTGTCTTGAATCTTGATGTCAATTAGCTCACTTGTATTGGTGACCAACAGGTCCAGTCTGACATCCCCTCTGGTAGGGCTGTCTATTACCTGGCTTAAGAAGTTATCCTCCATGCACTCCAGGAGTCTCCTGGATTGCCTACAGCTTGCTGTGCTACTTTTCCAGCAGATGTTGGGGTGGCTGAAGTATCTCAGCAGGATGAGAGCCTGTGAGCACGATGCCTCCTGTAGCTGGAGCAAGAAGGCTTCATCAATAAGCTCCCCTTGATAGAGCGGCCTGTAGTAGATGCCAACCACAAGGTTTGCTTTGTTGCTTTGGTCCCTGATTGTTGCCCATAAGAGGGGAGGGGATGTTTATAAACTCCCTAACAATTCCAGTCCTAGGCTGGAAGGAGTAATGAGAAAGCAAAAGCAAAGTTTGCAAACACTTCAGCTCACAGCAGGTAAGAAAGAGTGGGCTAGCTTGGCAAGCAGCCATAGCTGCTGCTTTTGCCATTTGTCAGAAATGAAAGTACTTGCAAATAGTGTTTGGGGTTTTTTTTAACCAAATGACTCTGTGTGCTGTAGTAGCACTACAGGCTTTAATTTTTAATTTTTTTCCTAGATGGCTTGTTATGTAAAAAAAACCCCAAACATCTGCATATCCTTGTTTTCTTCTACTTTTAAAAGGCTGCTGAGATGACATGTCATCAATTTGTTGTGGTGGTAAAGTGGGAGAAGTGGATTACTGGCAGTAGAGGACTCTCTGCCATCTGGATAGACTTTGTGGCTGATCAAATCTGTAATTTGGACCAAGACGTATATATTTGATTCAATTCCAGTGCAGTGGCTTGCAGACAGAGCTATGGAGATACAGCCCCCAGAACAAGAGGAGTGCGAACAGCTGTGGAAAGATGAGTTGGCCTTATGAGGAGTAAGGGGAGTGGGCAGAGGCTATGTTTTGGAAAGGTCTTTGACTTAGACTAAATAGCTTAATAGATCCCTGGATAGTTGGAATTATTTTTTTTTCCCCAGAGAACAGTGTGAATATCTCGTCTGTTCATTGTTCTTCATTCTTCCTCATGCTGCCCAGAGCTCAGCTCTCAGCGGACCATTGTTGTCTAAAATTCTCCTCAGGTACTCTCTTAGCCCTTGGCTTCCGAGTCCTGTCTGGCCTTTTTGGGGAAGTCTCCTGCTTGTCATTCAGCTCCTCTTCTTTACTAAATGCTTCCTTTCTTGAGGACCTTGTCCATAATGGGTGTGGATATATCTAGCTTGAATTCACTGGAGTATGCCTAAGTCTAATAGGCCTTTCCACCCCCTGGCAAACTCTCTCCTCAGGGCCCAGGGCTTTCATCATGTCAAAGGCTCCTTTTGTTCCCAAAATATAAGCCACGTTCCTCCAAATCATAGTTATGATCTTTGGCTCTGTAAAAAGTTAGTGTTGTGTTGCATTGTCTCTGTCCTGCCATGCCTACATGTAGACAAAGTTGCTTATTCCAGCTGCATCTGACAGCACATGACATGCACAGCAACAGCAAAAATATGCAGAGTGCTTTTCTCTTGTGGTTGTCTTTGCAAATATTTGCCTTCATTTTTAAGGGGAAGTATCTTATTTCTCTGTAGAAGGGAAGAGGTTTAAGCAACTGCAAGTGGGCTATGGAGCTGTCCACAGCAGCTCAGTCGAAGGGAAGGATTTATATCACTGTGAGAAGCACATCAGCCTTTGTAAGCCCTCAACAGCCTCTTTTAAACTAGAAAAATTCCATGTATGAAAATAATAGCCAGTGCAGGCTTTTTGACAATTCACCTACTCGCCAGCCTTTACTCTTCTGTATAAAGTGCATTTTACTTTTGAAATCTGGACAGAGATTATTTTAAATCATCTGTCTTAGTTCGTGTACATTTTGACTCCTATGGTGCCTTTCAGATGACTAGCAAGTTACTGTTGAATATTCAATGCAAAATCAGTCTAAGCCCTACAGCTGTTATGGACCTGACAAGGAAAACTGTGTTATGCAAATATTCTGTTGTTGAAGAAAATATTTCCAACATGTTGAATGTAGACAGATGTTGTATTCCTTTTGACTAGCAATGGAAATTTGTTTTTCTTAGTCTGGGGAGAAAGAAAAAACAGTTGTAAGGGTCCTAGAGTTAGATGAGGATCCACATGTTCTGTTTCCTAGCTGGCACAGGATTATGTTAGTGTAGTTTTTTTGTTTTTCAATGCTTCGTGGTGTTATGTGGTCCTACGTGTGTGTGTGCACATAATCCTTCAGCTGTGAAAGACCAGGAGAAGACAAGTGTTTCTCTGCTGTGTCAGAGACTGTGTTCTCTGCTCTTAATCAAGCATGGTCTGGTTTAATTCTTTCCAAGTATGTGGTGGGGTGTTTTTCTTTTGAACTTGATGTCCTTGATGTCCTTCATTCCCCTGAAAGGATTAAGGTTAGAAAACAAAATATGCCATTTTAAAAGCTTGTGCGTTCAAGCTTATGAAGTAACTCTTCTAATACATTTTCAGAGAAATGCTTCACCTGAACAAGGGGTGTCTAAGTACGGTTTGGCCATAGTGTCTGGGTAAAGGCACGTAGTATAGCTTTCATTTTCTCTACATCCCTTCAAAACTGAGCTAAAAATCTCACCAAAACATGTTTTCTGATACTTCTCTATTATACTTAACCCAAAAGGAAAGCATGACTTCTTCTGTGAGGCATCATCCATTTTCATAAAACATACAAGTTAATTGAAGCCAGAAAGTGGCTTTCTTTGATTAATCTTTTTGAAATATAGTTTTTGTTTATATTTTTTAATCAAGTCCCTGATACAACTTTTGGTTCTGCACCAGTGAGAGCGTTTTTATTACTCAATGGATAGTATAGTGAACACTATATCTCTCTTAAATGTGGTATGCTAATAGAAAAGGCTACAGAATTCTTGAGGAGCACTAGACACCAAGGTGCATCCAGAAGATATTGGTAATTGCCAGTATGAAAGCTCTGCTGTATGTCAAAGAAAAATATCATTACAGAAAACAAGCAAGGTTCATAGAAAAATCCCCTTATTCCTCTAGATTCCTCGTGCCATTACTGACTTCTGCCCTGGTTGTTTCTGAAACAGCCTTTTTGTCAGTTTTTGTTTCAGCCTTCATCCAGCTTTCCTTGCTATAATATTTATTTTTGTAGGGGTAATGCCTCATTATTTCAATTTTCCATCAGTGAAGAGCTATGCTCCTGCATTCTGTTTCCTAAAAGCTCTGCTCATTCAGCTTTCACAGCAGGTATGTATAATTATGAGCTCCAGGACAAGATAGATCAGTTTTCAAAAATGTGCTTTTGGGGCTTAAGCAGTGACAAATCAGTGCTATTTGGCTGCTCTCTATGATTCTGGTACCTGGCAGTAGGCATTGCCAGATATATTTGATTTAGTTGATAGAGACTGCTTACCTTTGAGAGGCTTTTGTTGTCCTCTAGATGTGCAGTTCTTGCTTAGAAATTCCTTCTGGGAAAACCTTTACATTGATATTTCTCTATCTTTCCTATGTGGGAAACGGAACTAGAAGATTTTTGAGGGAGAGATATAAAACAAGAAGTACCTTTTAAAGTAGCTGGGAAGGTCTGCTTCTTAAATCTGTCCATCCCTTCCCTCTCCTCTGTGAGAGAGACAAGTATCTCCAGTGCATCTAGGCCTAAAATGGTCAGTGGTTAACCATACAATAGATGGCATGGACCTATGTAGGGATAAAAGTTTGGGGTTTTTTAGTTAATTGAGGCTTTCTGTTGTCACTTGTCAGCTTTGACAGTCTGAGTTAAACTCCAGCATTTCCTCAATTTGGGAAGTAGTGAACCAGCCCACCAATAAGTAGTCATCCAGTGCTTCACATCCCTGAATTCCATGTTGCTGCCAGGAGCCTCATGGTTAAATTAACCAAAATTCTCTTAGTGGGACTCTACTGCTTTTAGTTATGGCTCTTTCCTCATCAGTGACCCACCCTTGCAAGTGATTGATGTTGAGAGGTGATGTGGGTGAACTGGAGATTTGTGTGCTCATAGAGGAAAAAGGTCCCTGATCCAGTCAGTAGTGACATAAGTATTTCCCCTTGTATCAGGGGAAAAAAAAAAAGCTGAGAGGTTATTAATCTCCTTGGCTACTATTTCTTGCAAGATTAAGTGTACAGTAAGCCATCTCAATAGGTATACTTATCTGCTTTTAGACTTTTGCTGGTTGCCATATGTTTCTTCATGTTGTGTGGAAAGGACCAACTATGTCAGGAAGAAAGTGGTTGGACTGAAACAAAACTGCTTTCCCAATGGAGCCTGGCTTTGGCAGCTGCTGTGGGAATCCCAAAGGCTGTCCCTGTGGGCAAAGCAGAGCTCTGCCACTGGCTCCAGTGGCGTGGGAAGTTGACAGACTCAGTATTGTTCTGAGAGAAGGTTCTTACACTTGGTGGTTGTCTGCACCATTAGCCACTTGTAATAGGAATCTTCCCACTCCTGCCCTTTTAGCTCCTTTTTCTGGAGGGAAAGCAATTGAGGAGAGGTGTCAAGCTCTATCTAGAGCTCCCCTTTTCCTTGGTTGCCTTAGAATCAGAGTGGATATGGCAGTTGAAACAGGCGTCTGGGTGGCTGAGCGCTTGGGAGAGCATGGCTAGCTGCGGAGAAATAGACTTCTTGATGTGGAAAACTAGGTACAGATCTGATCTTCCTTCCAGTACATGAGTTCATGTTTTTAACTGTCTTAAGGTACCGCTGTTATGTGTTTTATTTTTGATACTCCCATAACAGATTAATCAATCTCTTTCATCCAGAGTACATCATGCCCAAACTTGTTCTCTCGCACTACCCTCTAAGTCATCTCTAACGATTTGTGGGTTTGAGTCCCTCTGGGCTCAAGAAAAAACAAGTACATAATATAAATATGTAAAAGAATAAAAAACATAAAGTATGCTTTAGCCAACAGACATGATGTTTAAGCTCCAGAAGCGAGGAACAGAAACAGGGCTTGCAATGCACACAAATGATACAGGAAAAATTAAATTGCATTTGCAAAGACATGTTACTGTTTGGGCTGTTTTTCTTTTTTTATGGTATTCATGGCCAAATGACTTTGCTTCTCACAGCTGGACCTGGATGACATTTCCCCAAAGAACAGTAACTTTGTCACAAAGAAAAAAAAAAGTTGGGGGGAAGGCAGCATCTATAAGGGCTGAAAGTACCTGGGAAGCTGAGTCACATCACATAAGCAGCTTCAGACAATATATAAATAAGTGGTGTGGCGATCCTGTAAATATTAAAACAATTCTTTTGATGTTTAGAAATTCATTCTTTTGGTAATGCTGGTATATTTGAGACTATGCTGTTCTGAAACTGAATTTTTAGAGTTGAGTTTCAAAGTTACTTTTTCTTCTCTTCTTTGAAATCATACCTTTTTACAAAGAAAAGTTTGAAATAAGTAAAATGAGCTGACACAAAATATTCCTTTTAGCTTTTTGAAAGAAAAAAAAAAGGAAAAACCTTTAACTTCCCCCGGTTGTCAATATGAGTTGAACTGAAGCTTGGGAAAATCTTTTTGGGGATATTTTTTAGTTTAACTAAAACTTGATGGAAATTTGGGAGTTCAGAATTCAAAAACCTAACACATTGGGCCATTTTTCTCTCTGATATCAGCAAAATAGGAGAAATACTAGGAAATTATAACAAACTGATACAACCCTAACACAGAGTGCCTGTAAGTGATATTTTGAGTCTTACAGGATTACATTGGGTAATCTTGGTTTTAGCTAAAAATTTAGTTATCTGTAAGCCTAGCCCCACTGGGAAAGGAACTGGGATTAACAATCAAACACCCAGATACCTTTCCTGTTAAAGCCTACAGGACATGTAAATATTTAAGTTATCTAAAGATTCAGACTGGCATTTGCTGGAACTTTTAGGCACTTGTCTGAAAATCCCACCTGTATTTCTCTTTAAGACCCATTAACAGCCTGAATAGTAATTTGGAGGTCTCCTGTTAGATCATGCTGGAAAGTATTACTGTATAAGCACCTTTTTGTTTTGTATGTCCGGTTGTCTTGGAGGGATTTTCTGTGAGGCTTGGCTGCACAAGTGTATTTCTGATTAACTCCTGGTCTTTCTCCAGCTTCATGTCCCCCTACACCTGCCCACCATGTTTAGCACATCCATAAGTATTCCTTCTTCCAAAGCTGAATTTATCCAACTCTCATACCAGGGCAGTCACTGTGTGTGCCTCTGCATTTTGCCTTTCCTATCCTATTCTAACCTGTGTGGATAAGCTATCTGGCTTTAGTTTATCAACTATCTGGCTTCAGTTTTTCCAGAATGGAGTGTTTTTCCTAGGGCAGGTAAGGAAAGGAAGTCTGGGAAGAAATTGTTTGCCAATACACTCATCTTAAGTATTCAAAACAGGTTATTATCATTCTCAACTATCTGGTGTCCTGCTCAAGGGTTGTAGGAAGAGATTTGTTTTCAACCTGACACTTAATGCAAAGGGAGAGCACCTTGCAAAGATTTTCTGAAAAAAATTGTCTATCTTGTATACTGGAAGGTTTTAAGGGTAAACAAATAATTTTGCATGTAGAATGAGAGTGGAGCAGATGCTATGCCACACTCCACAGTCCTACAATGTGGCTTCCCTTTATGCCCCGGAATCCAGAGAAAATCGGAGTCTTTGAAGGAGATGACCAGCTAAGGGACCACCCTGCTGGGAAGGAGAATCGGCTTGAAAGCAGAGCAACTTATCTCTTTTTCTAGGGCTTGATTGTCAGCTTGAATCTAAGACCAGAGTACTTTCTTTTCCTTCCTTTCTGCTTACTTTTCAGTGTTGCAAATACTCTGCAACCTCTCTGTCACTTCCCTCCCCGAAGGGTGGCACCCTTTATGTCAGAATATGGAGAGCTCATCAGATCTGAGGCTAGGAGCTTTGTCTTTACAGTACCAGGTCCTTCCTCCAGGCTGCTGGGACTCACCTGTGGTCAGCTGGGTTAGTACTTGCAGGAGTCCAGCCTCAGGTGGTCCCTGGAGTATTATCATCTTGTGTCTGTTGCCTGCTCGTTAATGTTCCTGTGTAAAGTATTACCTCTAGTGATGACCTAGAAAGTTACTTAGCTATGTTAATAGTAGCTGATCAGAGGAAAATTTCCAGGAACAAAGTGGATCAGGTGGGAAAGTCAATGAATTCAGCATGGCTTATTTCCAGAATTGCTCTTTATTCAATATTAAGGTTTTGTTTTGGTCATTCAGCTTTGTTAGCCTATTTTTCAGAAAATTACCTGCTTCAGCCATACTTTTCTCTCTAGTGACAATGTCTATGAGCCTTTAGTTAAGTAATAAGTGGCTTTTTGGTATGGACTCGAAGACAGTAAAATAAGGTATACTCAAGCCGAGATGCAGAATTTAGTTGTGTTGGATTTTTTTAGAAGATGAAAGCACAGAAAAGTTAATCAACATTTTGCTCACATTCCTAAACCTGTGAATAATGTTTGTATTTGTTTGTGGGAAATAATTTTTGCTTGGTTGAGTTTTTTAAGGCCAGACTTTTTTATCTGTTTTTTTCTCTTTGTTTTTTCTTCTTTAATCATTCCTGGCTTGAGGGGGTTAATTCTGTAGGTAACAAAACATGGCTTATCTTGAAAGACTTTGTTAACCAAACAATTGTGGCTGTAACACTGCAATGTGACACCAAGCTCTGAAACTTTGCATGCTGTTGATCCTGGGCTAATGGGCTGGTGGAGGGCCAGGCCTATATAACGAGGATCCACTGCCAAATGAAAACACCTATACTGCTTCTGCACCTAACCTACTGAGTGTGCAACACGCCAACAGACTGCAGCCCTACGGATTTCCTCTAATTCTCTTCAGTACTTAAGGGGGCTTCTAAGAAAGATGGGGACAGGCTTTTTAGAAGGGCCTGTTGCAATAGGACAAGGGGTAGTGGCTTTAAAAGAGGGCAGATTGCAGGTAGATAGAAGGAAGGTATTTTTCACCATGTGGGTAGTGAAACCCTGGCCCAGGTTGCCCAGAGAGGTGGTAGATGCCCCATCCCTGGAAACATTCCAGGTCAGGTTGGACGGGGCTCTGAGCAACCTGCTCTAGTTGAAGATGTCCCTGCTCACTGCAGGAGGTTGGACTAGATGACCTTTAAATGTCCCTTCCAACCCAAAGATTCTAGGATTCCCTCCTCTTCCTTGTTGTTTGCTGTGATGAAATGTCAGCTAATAGAAAGAAAAAAACCCAAACCTTGGTTTTAGTCAGTAAATGAGTAAGTATGTGTGTTTTCTTTCTGTATTCCATCCTGTTTCTTGTGCAATTCTCAGATTGATTCAGACTTTGTCTGCTGTTTGTGTCTTCTGTATTGATTTGCTTTTCATCTTTGTAATGTGGCACGTTTTATCAATGTACACTATATTTCTCAAATTCACACTTTCAGGAACATAGTTTTTCTCCAAATGAGTATTCCACTTTTAGAATGAAACTGACTTTATCTCATTCTTTTTAGTAAAATGATTATTTGCCTTATTCTTTTATATAGAAAAATATATAGGTCAGTCTCAGTGTAGCAAGCTATCTATATAGATACTTAATCAAGTTTGACTGTTTTTAAAATCCAGATCCATGTTCCAAGAGGCTTATTCTTTCTATTTCATTGAAGTAGATATAGTTTCTTCACTGTATAATTCTGTTTTATATTGCTTATAATAGTTTGATAAATCCAGAAAAATAACAACAACAATTAAAAGTAACTACAACTGTGGAGGGGGGAAAAAATTAATTAAATGAATTGAGACTTCTAATTACATCTGAAACTGCAGGACATCACAGTAGAAAATTTTGGTAATGATCTGTAAAGTTATGCGTAAGTGTTTCAGTTTCTTGTGTACCAAAGTGTATATTATCGGTACTGAGCAAAAGTGAAGTAAAAGATGTGTGCAGCCTTGAGCAAAATCAAATTTTTGTATCTTCTGCATGCTCTGATCTGTTAACTTTCTTAGGCACTAGATGTCTTCCTATTGATTTCACTGTACTTTGAATCAGGGCTTGAAAATGATTTGAGGTTTTTGAAACTACCCCAAGGGTTTATTTTAGTGGATGTTAAGCAATCAAATCTATTATTCTGTTTTGACAGTCACAGTGTCAGTGTTTTCCCCAAAAATGCTTTCCCCTCATTTGTTTCCTTTCTATTCAACAATCATCTGTCACTTTGTGCTTAATGTGTATGGTTGGATATACTGTTACATGGTGTCTTGGAGGTAAGGCTGGATATACGCAAGATTGTTTTGTATTTGTCTGAGCAAAGCGGAGCAGTGACAAGCTTTCAAGGCTGGTGGATTCAATCAGCAGGCAGCGTCTGTGTCCTAGAGGGCTGGTCCACAGCTTGGGAAGTCTGGAGCTGTCTCCTGCTTGCTCAGCTGGACTGCAGTCATGAAAAGAGCAGTGTCTTTGGTGCTGTTCTTAAAAGCTGGATGCAACTTCTGGATTCTCCATAGGTTTCTGAGCCACTGTAAACCTTGGTAGCATTTTTCTGTCTCTTGATACTGGTGTTTAACAAGTTCAGGCAAGGCAAAGCAAGATTTAAACAAGTCAAAATGAAGCTGTTGCATCCTGTTGATGTAGCTTTGCTCAGAAAAAAAGAGGGAAAGTTATCTGGAAAACTTTATTAACCCTTTTTACCCCCCCATATGATTCCTTAGTTGTTGCTAAATGAATTATTCTAATGGTTTGTTGCAAAGCTTCAGGTCCAGTTCTTCTCTTGCCTAGAGTGCAGTGAACTCAGGGGTTCTCTGGTGTTGGTGGGGATGACATGTTATGGCTTTACAGGGTGACAAACTGTTGATGGAACAGTAGGTCAGGTAATAAATAGCAGGAGAAAGTGCTTAAGAGAATGGGAGACAGATCTGTTTGTACATGTCTGACGAAAATACCGGTGTGAGCTAGCATACTCTGAGATACCACCTTGAGTCCCACTTCTTGCAAAGACTAATTTGTCTTTACAGATTCTCCTTAATACTATAACTTCCACCCTTTTTTGATATAATTAAATGAGAGCTATATGTTTTTTCTGTTCTGCAGTGTTTGTACATGACCGAGGTCTATTTGTTCTGAATGTTTCTTGTCCATTTTCCTGGCCAGTCCCATGACCCACATATCCACCTTGGAGAGAACACATACATACCCCAGTGAGATGGGGATGCTTCATGTCTTTACAGACTTGTGTTGGTCTGCCACATATATGGTTTCACCCCCTCTTATTGCATTTCCTGGAACACAGCTAATTCTTTGAGATATTCTTGGGCTGACTAACATTGCATAACTGCTTAGGTTTTTTCGTTTTTCATATTCGTGTACTATAGGGAATGAACAAGGGCAAATAATAAATATAGAATAGTTTTTAAATGGCAAATTACAAATATATGGGCAGTCAAGTCAATGGAGTTAAACTAACGTTCTCCAATTACTGTTACTACTGCTAATAGTACCATAACATTTTTAATTAGTTGACTGAGCTCCCTCAAGTGTCTAACAAGGCTGTAACACCTGTATGTACTCTAAGGTGGTTGTCCACCTACTAGGACTTGAGGAAATTGCTCAGGTGACTACTGCTTTGGCAGTTTGCATGTGGGATGGATCAAGCAAGGCAAAGCATGTTCAGAAGCAGGAGTCCAGGCAAGGTGTACAAATAAATGCAATTATTTCTAGTTACTGTGCTTAGAAAAGTTCTCACCTGACTGAACTGTCTCTGCTCTGATCCAGAGAAAGTCAACAAGATTTACATCGGGATTCCAATGAATTAAATGATCCTTAATGATTTTTTAAAATTTGTGTCATGGAACTTTCTGAAAAACAAAAAAATATTTGCTTTTCCTGTGAGTCATTTGCTGCTGCCCTCTGACCAGTGGTGCTGGGTGGAGGATTGCTTTTGGCTCCTGAGAACAGGATGCTAATACCATCCTATTAAATGCATGACCTTGTGTCATTTGCTGCCCCTCAAATATTCAGCAGGTATTTTCTAAAAGATACCCCCTGGAGTTCTTGGAATTCAGTAGTGGTATAAAGTAATTAACTCAAGGTCCGAGACAGTTTCTGCTACATCTAATTTGTGAGCAACTGTTGAGGAGAAGCTGCATGTGTTATACATGCTAATGAACCTCCCCATTTCAGACCATATTTTAAGTATTATACAAGTGCTTGGGGACAGAAGTAGCAGAAATTCAAATGCTGAGGAAAATGTAAATACAGGCGCTTCAATTCAGGTATGTGCTTCTGCCAGAGTGCCTAATGTGAAGATTGTGCTTATAACCACTGAAGACATTCAGTCTTGCACTCAGATGTAAGCAGATGTCAAGTCCCATTCAGATCAGAAGCTGCAAGTTCAAATACATACTTTGCTGGTTCAGGATGTGGCTGTCTGCAGAAGACCACTTTACAAACAGCAAGAAAATTCATTCTACTTCAGGAGGAATGGAAGGGTCTCCCCCTTAGCTGGAAATCCTCCCACTAGATCCAAAGGAAGCCATGTTTGTATTGGCCAGTTATGCCCAGATTCTAACTAAAATTTCTGAAAAATGTGACAGAAATAAAGAATAAATTTAGATTATGGTACAGCCAAGTTGAAGAAAAAAGTTGTTAATACAGCAACATTAGTCTGTTTGGGATCTCTTGTAAGTCAGCATGATGCCAAAGATTATTCGTTCAGATACAGGGGGCTTCCTGCCCACCCCCACCTCCCCGAATAGCCACCTAGGTGTGTTAAAATGCCTATGGGGAAGTAAAATCTGAAAGTAAATATAATCAAGAGCATTGTGCCCTATAATTTCAAGAGAAGCTAGACCAAAGGACTTTCATAAGACTCAATCTTGTATTTTTTTTAGACTTTAAAAAAAAACAACTTATTTGTGCCACTTTAATAAAGCCTATTTGAGCTCTCTAAGCAGTCTGCAAGTTACATAACATCACTTAACAATGCATTTGCTCAACGTTTTAATTAATTGAAAATGAATTAATCATTCAACTGGGTAATACCAGACTTGGTGTTCAGACAAAGAGAGTCTAGCAACACAAAGTAAATTTTCCTGCTTGGCAAAATGACTTGTTTTCTTTGACCAGTAGTCACTGGGGTTCTTTTGTTCACATATAGGAAGTCTTTGAGGATAAACAGTTCAGCCTTACTTCCTCTTGTCTTGGGTGTCATCAAATGCTGTTGATGTGTTGTTTGTCTGCAAAGGAATTTTTCTGGCATCATGTGTTACTATGTCTTTAGATGACACCATCTTTCTAGGTAACCAAATATTTCCTACACATTTTCAATAATCCTACTATATATTTAGGTGAAATACTAATAATAATTTATTGGACTAATATATTTTAGATACTGGTCTCCTGATTTCTCCATCTCTGATTCTCTTCACTCAAGAACAAAGTGGTTATAGATTTCTACACAGGAACTAACTCCTATCTTTTTCAGAAAAAGATACATGGAGATGATGAAAAAGCTGTGATACCAGACATTCTAGTTCTAATGCAATGTGGGACCGCTTATCTGCAAAGCAAATACAACAGCAGGCAAAGAGGATTTTCCACTGTTTGAGTTTCAGTATTGTGATCCTTACCTGTAATAAGTCCTGTGTTGTGCCTGGCACACTACAACAGCAAACACCTGAATAATATCCAGCAAGTAACATCACCTAAAGAGTTTTGCCAGGCAAAATAGCCTCTGCAGGTGCTATCGTGCTTGTATAGAGCTGGTTTGCTCAGAGACACGAATCATCAGCGAGGTGGTTTTGAGATATGCTGCTCATGGGGATGTAGCACATCACTCTGTTCTCACCAGATAAGGCTGGTACTCCACAATGGCACAGAATGAGGGGAGACAATGTGAAATTCCTCCAGATCATTTGCAAGTGTTTGGGAAAAGGGCATGTTTTTCACGGGATAATTTATAAGAAAGGGGGGAAAAGAAGAGGAAAGGACAGAAGTGCTCTGAAGTACAGCCAGGTGGAAAAGAAAGAGGGTGAATTCTGACTGCTCTTAGTTAAACCTCATCAATGATTTAATTATCCAAAATGAGGATCCTTCTCAGTGATTGACTTGTTTTTTTTTTTTCTGGACCTTTCAGCTCCAACCAAGCAACTGGAGGAAAAGCAAGAGATGGATTGGTTTCGTATTTGACTCTCAGTGTAGTTAACATTTGAACAGCTAAAGTTTACAGGGATTAATCCAATGCATACATAGTTTTCTACCTACCTGTAGGAATCAATCTTACTCCTATTGATACTAAAAAACAAAAAAGTGGGGGAACGTCAGTCTCTTGCATTATTGCCTCTTTGGTTTCATTTCCTTGCCCCAGATGACACAGGGAAGATGAAGCAACTGGAGATAAAAGTGCAGGAGCTCCAGACTGGTCAAAGATGACGTTATACTTTCTGACAACAAGATAGTAAAAATGTATGTGAGGCTGTTAGTCTTTCCTTTCTTTTTGTCAAACCTAATTTGAAGTGAAGGCACAAGCTAGCACTAGGTCACTTCCATGTCTTTAGAAACTTGTGCACTGTGTGCAAAACAAGGTGAGGAACTGAAATGTTTCCTTGTCTGAAGTGAAAAGTCTGTGTTTAATTCCATCTGAGGGAGGTCCTTTTAAACAATTGGGAGACTTGCAAAGAAATTAGGGCTATCTGAGGAGGAGGAGCAGACTGTGATTCACCATGCACTCTTGGGAGCCTGCCGCCCAGCTGTTGCAGCAAGATTGTTTTATAATGTTTGATATCCATTTCTGTAAAACCTACATGAGAAGTGCAGATGAGCTTTGGCTGAGAGCCTTATTTCCTGGTGTAAATGGGCAAAGCTCTAACATCTCTGAGTATGAAAAATAGGAGATTCAAAACAGAATGCTGGTTTAACTACTGTAACCTCATACCCATCCTAAGGCATAGAGAATAGTAATAAAGGTCTGTAAACTTCCTGCCCTACAAGAATTTCACAAGCAAGGTTTGCTCCCTACCATGCTGATGCTGCCTTACTTTGGGAAAAAGGTTTTGTGCCAATTCTTTGTCTAGTTCCTGTACAATAGAGTTGAAAGAACAGACAATGCTTCATACTGCTGGAAATGAGAGGAATGTGAACTGATTCATGAGTTAGCCAGAGCAGTTATCTTCTCCATTCCTTGAATTATTTATATTTTGTCCATAAAGTTGGTGTTGTATTGCTGTTGGATCTGTCTTGGCCAACTGTGATATCTCCCTTACAGGCTGGCAGGTCATGTCACCCTAACTTTATTCAGCCCAAAGGGAGGAGCTATCAGGTCTCTGATATCGCCACTAAAGCTAATAACAATCAATATATACATTAATCTCTAATTGTGTATTTCTGAAGAATATTTAGCAATATACACATAGGACAGTCTCAATGTACAAATTGTTTGTACTTTGTATGACAAAGGCATGAGGAGATACAAAGGGTAACTTGTACATTAAAAGACTTGTTTCCCAAGCTGAACATCTTGAACTTAATTGTTTCATTCAGTTTTCTGCAAAAATGAAGTCGGTGTACCTTGTTTTTTGTAGGGTTTTTAATTTGTTAATGGTTGTGCTTGGGTACTAACAGCAGCCCTGTACAACACTCGCCCACAGATACTGAAAGTCTTTACAGAGCTGGATAAAAAGCTTAATTTTAGAGTTGGAAACTAAGGCTCACTAACACTGAGTCCATATTTTTCAAAAGAGCTGGAGGGGATTTTACACTGAAATCCTTTCGAAAATCAAGGGTAATCACCTATTTCCTTAAAAGCTTTTGGGAATTACCCCTTAACAATTTGTGTAGGATTCTTGGAAGATGTTAGTCAGTAAAAGACTGACCAGCAGCAGGACTCCTGTTCTGTAGGGTTTATAAGTGTTTCGCCATGCTCACAGGTTTCCCAACTTTTCTTTCTCTTATGTAGAACCCAAGCAGCAGGTGCAGAAACAATGTCCTGTCTCAACATGTGCTCTGTGTTAAATATCTTACCTTTCAACTGAATTTCTCTCTCTACCCCATGGAAGGAATTGAGAGTTTAAGCATGTGAGGGAAGAAAAAAATGGTTTTAATTTAATGCATTACTTTAGTTCTCTCGTATTTGATTATTTTAGCAAGTGCTTTTTTAGAGAGAATACGCCATGCGCTAGGCATGACAGGGTGCATGGCTAAATGGAGGTGATGCTCTCCCAGCAGCAGCATTGGGAGAGCAATGCCTCACACTGTTTAAACACTGTTAGTCATGCTTTATGGCACGAGAGGAGTAATGTAATCATGGCTCATACTGACAAACATCAAAAGACTAATCCCATATCTGATCACAATGCAGTGAATAATCACAATGAATTATGTAGGCTGCTGGAGGTGTGATGTTATAAACAGCTGGATACAGTAGCAAGAGAAGCAGGGTACCTTCATCTGGCTCTGCATCACAGACACGACAGACCTGTCACGGGTCTACCCTGCAGAACTGCCAGCTGAAACGGAGGCTTTTATGAGATATCCACCCTGTATAAGCTCTTTTGTTTACTGTTTGTCTGCCACATCGGTAGGGGAAGAAAAGCATCTGGCTGGAGACAGAATCGCGGGGGGAGAAACAACAGGGAGATGTGCGTATGTCTGAGAGGGACGAGAAGGTAGAATACAGAGGAGGAGGTAGCGGGCTTTGGTACTTGTCTGCTCCCTGGGGAATAGCTGACAGATGGCAAGGAAAGTGCAGTCGGGGCTAAAGACATGTATTGGGCGACGCTGGGGACTTTCAGGATCCCGCTCTGGTACTGCAAAGGAATTCAGGGGGAACTGGAGCAGAGTTTCTCCATGAATAAATCAATACCTACCTATTGCTGCTCCCAAGGAGCAGGATGATAGGGAACGTACTGCACTGTGCACCCACCTCATACCCGGGACTTTCGTAGTCCTAGAGCCAGCCAAACTGTCAGCCTGTCAGTTCCTAATCAGATCTAATATTTAATCTTAGTTGTCTAAAATGGACATAAAAGGAATGCAGCAATTGTTGCTTCAGTTTGTACTTAGTCTAACTATCTGCTTATCGGTACTTATACTGGTTATTTTCAGGTTCTGTGAGAAAGAATAAGCAGCTCTGCAGATGATGAATAGCCTAATGAAATCAGAGGAAGCTATATAATTAAGCAAGTTTGGGCTAAAATCATAGCTGCTTTGGAAGAATTCTAAGTAACTTTAACAAGGTCAAGATTTTACCTCAGGTCTTCATAGAATAGTTTGCCACCAAAGAATTTTTTTTGCCTAGCCCTGAAGGATGAAGTCTTATAACCTTAATTTTATTTATCCCTTCTTACGTAACCATGAATGCTCTCATTAGCCATATAAATGTCTAATATTCTTCTGAATGCTGGTAAACCCAGCCATTCATTAGTAACCCAAGGGCAAAATAATTCTTCTCACTAGTGCTACAGGTTTATAAAGTATGAGCCTTATAACATTTTTCTTTTAGGTGGACCAGGAATATGCTTAATTCATTCTGTTATAGGTTAGAAATTGATTCTTGAATAGTTTCAAAAGTTTAGCTGTTGGAAAACATCTGCTTTGAATTCTCTGGAGCTGTTTTACAGAAGAAATAGTTGCAAATATTCATTGAGATCAAATTGATATGGGTGTTTCTGGCATGCCTTTCAAATTTTCTCCATTTTGAAGAACATCACTTTTATATATCACATCTATTTATATGGGACAGATTTACTCCTGTTCCATACAGATCCAGTCTCCCTCACTTTGGTTGCTGAAAACTATCTCTACTGTGAATTTAAAAATAAGGTGGCAGGGTTTCCATGCCACAGAAAATGCCTTTATGCTTCTCCATGATTCTTATTTTTCAGTGTTTCATCTGGAGTTTACATTGCATGTGTTTTCTCACATTTAGCCTTTGGCAGGTTGGGTTGTGTGATTGATGATGTAGACAACATATTTTGACCACACACTGATCAAGAAGTTATTTTAAATAGAAAACATGGCTGAGTATGGCAAAAATGATATCCTCAAAAAAAAAAAAAACAAACCACAAACAAATTTGAGGGTGAGAGTAATAGCTTTGTTCAGACACTGTTGTGTGAAGGTTCTCAGTAAACAGCTCTATCACTGAATGGTTGTGTGATAACAGGCAAATTACTTTCCTGCAAATATTATTTTTCTTAATGCCTCTTATGTCTTCCTTGTCAGCACTGATATGTTCAGAGGCGAGATGGGCTATTTGCTGTTACAGTGCCTGCAGCGAGGCTTGGGATGTGGATCCAGGAGACAGCTGAGCTGGTCACAGCTTGCTGACACTGAAGAATGAGATCCCTCTTCCTACTTCCTTGGCTCTGACACTTACCTGTTTGTATGGAGAGTCAATTTGCCTCTCTAACCCAACTTAAAGGTTTTGGGTTTTGCCAAGGTAATTTTCTGCTCTTTTGGTAAATAGAGTTGATGTACTGTGTGATCAGACCCGTGCCAGAGCTGGCTTAAGGTAAAGCATTGGTAGTGCATGGCATGGGAATAAGGGAAAAGCAAGAGAGGCCTGAATGGTGAGCTGTTGATTTGGTCCAAAAACTACTGTAATTCATGAAATGATGAGAGTTGGTTGTGATTCTCTACCACAGTATGAACTTCTATTGTGAACTTGGATGAGCAAGTTCATCTGTGGGCCCCTCACTACAAGAATGACTTTGAGGTGCTGGAGCGTGCCTAGAGAAGGGCAACGAAGCTGGTGAGGGTCTGGAGAACAAGTTTTATTATGAGGAGCAGCTGAGGGAACTGGGGTTGTTCAGTCTGGAGAAGAGGAGGCTGAGGGGAGACCTTATCACTCTCCACAACTATACCTGAAAGGGGGTTGTGGTGACGAGGGTGTTTCTCTCTTCTCCCAAGTAACGAGCGATAGGGCGAGAGGAAATGGCCTCATGTTGCACCAGGGGGGGTTTAGACTGGATACTAGGAAAAATTTCTTCACTGAGAGGATGGTCAGGCATTGGAACAGGCTGCCCAGGGAGGTGGTGGAGTCACCATCACTGTAAGTGTTCAAAAAACGTGTGGATGTGGCACTTTGGGACATGGTTTAGTGGGCATGGTGGTGTTGGGTTGATGGTCGGGCTTCATGATCTTGAAGGTCTTTTCCAACCTCAATGATTGTGAGCAATGCCATCCTCTTCTGTCCAAGATCCATTTTAGTACAACAGGGTAAGAACAGGCAGGCTTCAAAGCCAATGCTGTGGCTGTAAGCTATTTGTTGAAAGTCAAGAGTTCGGAGCCCTGTTTGTTGCTCTACCAATGTAAGCCAATATTTTCAAAAACACTTGTTTTAAATTCAGGCTTTTAAATAGATATCTAAGCTTCCAAGTGTTCACTGGTTCTGTGTTCACCTCCCTAGCGTGCTCTAATTTTTTTATGGCTTATAGGTGATGGTTAACTCTGAATTCAAGTTGTTTCCATATGTAGGTCAGATTATACGGACTTTGAAATGTTATATTATGCTGGCAGGTTTGACAAACTATAGGATACTGTTTTGACAGGGATGTCTTTTCTTCTTAATGCAATCTGGGATGAAACTCGGTGCTTGTCACAGGGATGCTCTTCAGCAGTCTCAGAAAGGAGCTGAAAGCTGTCAAATAAGAAACCACAGTACCAAAGCTTTATGCATGCTAATATGACTAAAGAACGGGACAAGGCATCTTGGCAGGAAGCATTTCTGTCCCTCTTAGTGTGGATGTGCTCTTGGCTTTGTTCCCTCTCCCCACTCCCTATAGGTACAGATGGCCACAGCTGAAATGCTGCGTTTTGGCAGATGATGGTGACAGAGAGGGGTATACAGACAAAAAGCGTTGTGTTGCTAGCCAATATACAAACTTTTCATTTGTTACCATCCTTTGCAAATGCTCATCCTTTCTGCGTTCTGGTGAGCAGAATGAGATTTCCTGGTCCTTCCAAAACCCAAAGTGGTAGCTGACCTATGACCAAAATTGATATGGTGCTCCAGAACAACCAGTTGTGCAGAGCCTTGCTGATTAAAGACACTTTTAAAAGCATGGAGCTGTTGTTAAATGTGGCTGATGTATGGTTCTGAGAAATTGCATACTCTGTGTTTACTGTTTTACTTCTTTACTGACTTTGGCTGTACCATCTGAAACACAAGTGTCTCCTCCTCTTACCCACCAGCTGGTGTTTGCTGGCTCACCATTCACACCCTGCTGCTCCCTGTCCTGCTTCAGGAGAATCATCTGGGCTAGTACAAACCTTTGGGCCTTTCAGAAACTCAGCTGAGTGTGTTTGAAATGAATTCAGGGATTCTCATGTGACCCCTGTGGCTGGCAGAGCTGTGAGGATGCAGCCCCAGGCAGGAAGCTCTAAGAGATGGGGGAAGATCTTTTCCTAAAACCCAGTGCCATGCTCATCAAGGCAAGTGACCATTAGTCACCTCAGGACTCCTCACTTCTGGACTGTAGAGCTATCTAAGGTGAGGTTTTTACTCCAGAACGTGCAGTGTGAGAGCTGGGATATGGCTCTCCTTAGCCTATCCCATGGTCAACCTGTCTCTTGCATGTTCATTGAGCTGTGTCTGGTTTAATTTCTTAAGCTTGGGGAGTAAAGGCTCATGGAATTGGACACAAGGGTTTCAACCTAGTGCTGATGTTTTACTGAGGGTCCTTTGGCATCTCTTTTTTTTTTCCTCTCCATTAGGGACTGCTGTGCCCTAGAGAATATTTCCCCTTTAAATAAAGCAGTGTTACCATGACTTTCTCCTGCAGTATATATTGCAGTTCACAAAGGAGTACCACAGATATATTGGCCATTATGGTTCCCCTGAGTTTTCCTCCATTAACCATAACAAAATGTCATTAACTATTTAGGAAGTACAGTCTCTAAACACGCTTCTAGTTTCAGGGTTTTGTTACATCCTGTAAAGTAAAGGATAGAGAGAAATAATTATTTAAAAGAGGTTTGAGGTAACACATTACTGAAATAATTTCGAATCATCTGAAGGAGTCATTTGGAATGATGGCTTTTATTATTTCATCTGCCAGCAAATAAAAGAGAGGGGATAAAATGTAAGTGATTGAACTAAAGCAAGAAATATGTTTCCAGGTGTTTGCAGATGATGTTCTAAATAATTTAGTAGCTGGGAACAGTGTGTTATGCAGTCATCCGGCAGAAAGAGGAAAATTGAGGGTGTGCAATTCCCCCAGCTACTACTCTGGTCTTACTGATGTTTACATCAGCAAAGTGGTGGAATAACACAGTGACGAATCTGGCCAGTGTGTTTGCTGTTTCATAATAGTATGGGTTTTCTATTTAAAAATGTAAAACTGAGAGCCCCTCAGTTCTCTCTACTATTTTTCTGAGCATGTGAAGGTGAGGTATCAGGTAGCAGAGATTTTCATTGGCATCATTGTCATCAGGGAATAATATGATACTGGCAGTGCAGTTTCAGTGCAGGCTCCAGCCTGCTGCATATACAACAGCTTATGGCTGTAGAGACTCATATTAATTCAAAACAGTTTGGTTAATGAAGATAATGGAGACCTTTGTTCATTTTAAATAGGAGATAGTGGTGATGCTAGAGACTAAAGTGGGTAAATAATTTTCATATATATGTGCAAATTACCTACTTCTAGTTTGAATGGCTATGTAGTTCATTTAATTTTGATCCTCTGTCTCAAATTTCTACAAATAGAGTAGACACTTCTAGAACATGAATCTCCGTTGCCATTATTGGTCAGATGGGTCATCTGAGTATGAGTTTGCAGATGGTTTGCAAACACTTTGTTGTGAACAGAGTTGTTATGGAAGGTTTTATTCATGGAAATGTGGGCATTTTTAATTGAGGAAACAAAAGGGGGTTTTTGGTTAAGGATGTCAAAATTAGATTTTACCTTGGGTCAGCTTCAGAAAATCTAAACCACTGACAAAACTGGGGCATTGGACTCTGAAAATAAGCTTCTGTGATATGATGGGAAACTGAAAAATTCTAGTTTTGTATTTCTGGTGATTTCCTGCAGTAGTTGGACAGTTTATCAAGAGAAGTTGTGTTATATCTATTTGTGGAGGTTTTCAAGACATTCTCATTTGATGTGGGAGGCTGGACTACAGAGGTTACTTACAGTGTTTCTGTAGCTTTGACTTAAAGCAGTTGGGAGAACTGTTTTGACAGTCAGTCAACTGTCAGTTCTTCAGAACATAAAACTCAAAATTTTTCTCTCCAAATATTACCTACTGTGATACAATGTTGAAAACTCCACAAAAGAGAGTATGTCAACTTCTCTCGCTCTTACTGTACTCTTCTTTAGAGCTTGTCTGACTGTGTAAGTCAGTCATGCGTTTATATGATGTATATACAGCCATAAGATAGTTTGGCACAAGAGGTTAGAAAGGTCACAGGAGCATGGCCGGTTATAGGAGAGAACTAGATACTTGTAGGGGTTTTGAACCATTGATAGCTTACATGAAACTGAAAAAATAATAGGGAAATCTAGGTTGCTCTATATCATTGCAAATGTTTGAAAAGCATGATCTACAGCTCAAATCACAGGGAAGGAATCAAAATTGTGTTCTAAAATATTTCTTTTTTCTGTATTAATTTTGAGTTTCTGAAGTTAATTTCCTGCCCTTTCCCACTCCCTCACACCCTCCCCCCCCCCATTTTTTTGGTACTTTTTAGAAATGCTGTTCCACTACAAAAATGAGGCTGCATTACATTTTTTTGTTTAATCTTTTTTTTTCTTCTGCTGTGAAGCAAATAGTCATATTGGTAGTTGCTCTGTAGTTTGAGTTCACATCAATACAGGTTTACTGGTTTAGGCACATTGCATATGGTTGTATATGCATCTATGAGTATAATGTGGAGAAGTGATACTCCATTCATCTGGTGGTCTGTTCCATCAATGTTTAGTGCTTTTCATTGTCAGCTTAAATATCCAATAAAAGTCTAGTGCTTAGAATAAGCAGCAGTCCTAGCCTTCCCTCTTCCGGTACTGTAAACTGCAACAAGACCCCTAGGTTGCATAAATTATTGTTTTCCTATCTCTAGAGCACTTTGCTCTTGATCTCAGTGCTGACAAAGTTCCCTGGAGCCCTGCTTCTGATGGGCTGCTTGAGACTGAGTGCTGCCCTTTTGGCCAGCAGGCACAGAATTTTTATCAAGTACTTTGAAGCTCTTGGACTAATTGATCAATTGAAAAGTCTTCCTTTTTGGAAAACAGCTGAAATAAAATTAGTCTTGGTGTTTGTGTCTTTATATGAAATGTATTCTTTTCCTTAAATGTAAGGGATTACTTGGACTGATGTTTTCAAGGGCATCGATGTAATTATCAAGCAGAACTTTCAAAATATCAGACTTAAATTATATACATTTCCAAGTAGCTATTGCGTTCTCCTTTCTGAACTATGTTTTGTTAAACATACATTTGGGTCTCAGAGCTGTTTAGAGAGAAACAGACTCCTGTTCTAGGAACAGTGTTCTAGGAACAGAATTTGGGTGACCTTCATCCAAAAGACCTTCTTGCTAAACCAGCTGCACAAAGAAAATATGATAATGTGTGGAAAGGGAATACTGAGGCTTGTCCTAACTCTGCATGCAGATCAGCTTTGCAGTTGTCCTTGTAGCTGCATGTGTATTTCAAATAAGTGACAGATTATTCACAAAATTTGGTCTTGGGTCTAACAGGAGAACTGAGGTCCCTGATTGCATTTCTAGTTTGTTGATGAGTTGGAGTCTCTTGTAATTTTAGACAAGTATGTGTTTCTTCCCCTGCTTTTGGACACCAATCACATTTCTAAGCATACTGGGAGAGCAGCAAAAGCTTCTGTTTCTTTTAAAATTATAAAAGTCTGTTTGCAGACAAACTGCACCTATGTACTTGAGTTTGCCACAGATTTTCTTTCATGCCTGTTACAAGAACTTTTAAAGTCAAGTTTTGACATATATTGGTGACAGTGACAGATTGAAAAGCACTTGAAACACATGAAGTGGTCTGAAGTCTTTGCTCTGCAGAGGAGCCGGGCTCTGAAGTAACTTCTGAATGGTGACAGGTACCTCAGTAAATGAAAACCCTAAGCTGTAAAACTACCTGTGAGTTGAGGGATTCTGCTTCTGATCTACATAGATCCTAGTGCCCTCTTGATCTGCCCCTGTGTCTAATTCTATCTGCCTTATTTTTCATGCTTATTTTTTCTGTGGCTCACTAGTTTTGGAATGTGGGCATCTGACGGACTTGCTCAATCACATCTTTACTACTACTTGATAAAGCAAGAGATATATGTCAAGCTGAAATGTTTCAGGAGATGAGGAAGGCAGTGAGAATATAAGGATAAGGCGATAGAGTGAATGTCAAGGCTGGTACTTGCAGACTAGTTATTGCTGGTGTGTGTGTATTAGAGGAGATCTTCTGATAAGGCTACTGTATTGCACTATGTTAATACAGGTCAGTTGTAATAAATTCCTGCCTAACAACACGCTATTCAATACTTAGTTAAAAAGCTTGTAACTGGCAATTTTCTTTTTAGTCTAAGCATGTTGTCATCTTCTGGGAGGGAAAAATTAAATAGAAGTATTTGAAAGTTTCTCTGTTCTTTATTGTACCCAGATAATACTGAGCCTCTTTCAACCTTTGATCAAACACAAACAGTTTTCTGTGGTATTTTTTCCTCAACTAAATAGATTCTGGTTTGCAAGTTCCTTTTTGAAGTGGTGGGATTCTTGAGAACTTCTCTGCTCATTAGGAAGTTACTTTGCTAAAAAATAGCTCACACTAACTCCTTTCTGGGCAAAAAGATAATGATTGAGCAAAGAGAAGAAAAAGAATAAATCCAATATTCCTTTTGCAATTCTCTCACTTAGGAACTGATGAAATACTCCATGAATAAAGCGCAGTATAGTCCTTTTCACCATTACAGAAATGTAACTACCTCTGAGGTGGAGACTAGACCCCAGACAAAGCATGAGCATGTACGTTTCCATCCTGGTGAATGTTAGCGTACCGTCCTCGTCCTTTCATACATCTCTTGTAGTCTCTCTCCCAGCTTAGCATGTGTTTTCCCACAGTAGGAGAACCTGATGTTTAGGAATGCTAAAACTGGGACCTGTTTGAAACAACACGTACAGAGGAAATAGCTCTTAGTGTTTGTTCTGGATAAGGGACTATGTACATATTCTGTTATCAAAGGTTATGCACATGGTAACGTCTCTTTCCTTGGTGTCTTGCAGTGGATAGACTCGGTATTTCTCTGCATAACAAAGGCACAGTGAAATGCAGTGAAAATAGAAGCTGACAATAATCTTCTATTTGTCTGTGCTTTTAAAGACAGATAATGCATATGTTTTTCTTCTGCTTTCTTCACAAAATGCTTCTGGACATTTTATGAAGCTCTGTTTAGTGGCGGAGTGGGCTTTTGCGTAAGCAGCATAAGTCTTGGATGTCTGTCTCCCAAGGGCACAGGACTGAATTTACCCTGGCAGGACTCGCACGAGGAGTTCCAGGGAGTGTGGGTATATGGCACTCAAGTACTAAGCAATTTTCACTCTCGATTCAACTTCAAAAATAGAGTTCATAGGTTTTCTGATGGTGAGAAATATTTCACTCCAGGTCGGAGTGTATGAGTAAGGAGCCAGATGGTATTTATCCTTGCTGGAGATCACTTCTCACCTCCTGAAGTTAATGCTGGACAAAAGCTCTGGTTCAGAAACTGCTTTTAGGAACCTTTTATCTTCAGGATTCAGTTAAACACATAGAAAGAAGGTTCTCAGCTCTTCTGAGTGTCTGTTCTGTGCCTCACAAGAAAAAGCATCTATTCAGCTCCCAGGCAAAGTACACCCATGCCACTTGTCCCAACAAATACACTCTTTGCTGAATTATCATCTTAAAAGAGCACAAGTATAATTCACCTGTTTGCTGGATTTGGCAGTCTCACCAAACACCTATTCAGATCATTAATACAGGTTCATCTTGCTCTGAATGTGCTCAGTTATAACTCGGTTTGCATAGGGCAGAAGACAGCAGTTGTATATTTCTACAAGTTAGTTATAACTTGAAAGACAAATATATAAATAAAAATCAAATGGTTATTGAAATCTTCAGCCTAACAAAAAGATCTGATAAAAAGCAACACCCATACCAAATTTTCACATGTATAACCACTATTTTTGCTAATCTGCTCCCTTTCAAAACTAGCTGTGCTTGACAAATGATTAAAACTGAAGTTATGCCCTAAGATAGCACACACAAAATCAGACATAGGTCAGGAGACGTGGGAACTAAGTTGGCGTCACATCACTGGTTTTCACATGCCTACAGTATTGACCTTTAAATCCAAGATGGATATCTTTAGTAATCCTTTTGCTTCTGCACCCTTGGTGCTTTCTTCCTGCTCCAGCAGACCTGCAACTGCAAGAAATGCACTTTGAGGAGGAAACATAATACATGGAAATTCTGGTAAGAACTATTTATTATATAATCCCACATCCAGGCATACACATTTGGTAAATCTAAGCACACAGAGACATATGGAGAACTTTATAGATATAAATTTGTGGGTTTATCAGTAGACAGGCTGGAGAATGTTAAGTCCCCAGAGACACGTGATGGCTGACATTGCTGAAACCAGGTGAGATGGGTAAGAAAACCTGAAGGTAAAAATCAGAAGGCAGAATATGGACAAGCGAAAAAACCATGATGCTTTACATCAAAGGCAAAATTGCCTAGTTTTGCATCAGAAATAACACGACACTGTAGGAATTCAGATCCTTACTGATTAAAGCTCTTTTAGGGCTGCAAGTAAACATTTAAAGAATGTTTGTTACTTTATATGGAACTGAAAAATTGTTCCCATAAATATTTAGCCTTGATGGCTAGGAAAAAAAAAATCCACATTAACACAGGTCATATTACTCCAGGAGGTATTTGCTTAGTGTTCCTAAGTAATACATGACAAACACAGATGGTCTTGTGCTCATATAGGCTGGTTTTGAGTTGGTTTTTTTGCAAAGGTCAAAGTCTCATCACTGACTTAAACTTACTAATAGCTACAGGATGTTGTGGTTTAGCCCCAGCTGGCAACTAAGCACCACGCGGCTGCTCGCTCGTATAGCATAACAGCAATTATGACTTACTTTGTGCAAGTGCAACATGAAATCAACCTGAAATTTGTATGTTTGGAGTGGAAAACATCTGTTAAATATCTATCAGAATTACGAAGAAGAAACATAGTAAAATGGAAACAGTAACAGAACCTGTGAGCTACTGCAGAACGATCTAGGAGATGGTACAATTGTATTAACATAGAAATTAATTTGTGAGGGAGGAGGGAATTGGAATTAAAAGGAGAATAAATGATATCTAAAAGATGAAAACATAAAGTGAATAGACATAAATGAAACTTTTCTACATGAAACACTTTCAGTTCCCAGGAGGGGAGAGTGCTGGAAATGATTAATACTCTGAAATCTATATTTTCTCAATATTGCTTTCTCACAACTTTTCACACACTTTCAAAACTGTTGTGTTCCAGTACCTCAGGCAGTAGGTGAGAAACTGGTATCTACCAGGACAAATACTGCTCTTTAAAGGTCCACTTTTACATACTTTAACTGTTGCCAAAAGTAACACCCAGTGCTTGTGTGAACCGCTTCTGGTTTTCTCAGTAGTGAGTAGCGTATTGCGCTGGCACTTCAGAAACTGGATTTCTGTTTGCAGTTCTGGCACTGAAGCTTAGTAAACCCCTATGCTTTCCTTTCCCCTGCATCCTCTATCCGTTTTAGATTTGTGAGGTTTTATACCTCAAATGTTACGACTTATTTCATATTTTAAAATGCTTATATGATGGGCCTTGATTTCAGGCAATTACTTTAGAGAATCTCACAGTAAAAAATACATGATGATGATTAGAAAACCAAGAAATGTGATACCCACCAACATACATTTTAATGCCCTTGAACAGAACATGTTTTTCCTGGCTCTGCTTTCTGGGGCACAAATTCACTTTTTCATTTCTGTTGTGCTGAAAGGAATCTCAAAGTTGCATCTGAAATGTGAGAACAAGAGGTAAGAGTATGTGTAAGAGAGGTAATGAAGAAAGGGCAAATTCATTAATGTTTAGAAAAATACATCTGACTCTCAAGACCTTTGTGTGATAAATTTGTGCCTCGTGATTTTTCATGCTGGTCTTTTCCTTCCCTCAATCTACAAACTTTGATGTGCTCCTTTACTGTGCAGAAGAGAAAAGTATATAAGTTGTTTCATTACAGACTTTTTGATTTCCCTGGCAGCCCTGGCCCAATCATCTTCAGACCTTCACATGAGTTCCCATCTATGCCGGGCACTGGATGTCTTAGAGGATACAGCTATAGGAACATACCTTGCAGGGCAGTTGCGGCTAAAGCATTTTCTTCCTCTTTCTGCTTGTTGTTGATGATTCCTCAGGCTCATCCAGATTATTTTTATTTCCTTAGTCAATGATGTCAGATGACAGTATCTCTTGCCTTCCTGTTTCATCACAAAATCTGTACATTTTCTTTCTTTGCTATGCAGCACGACATTGATCTGCCATATTACTGCAACTCTTACAGTCATTCTTATCATAATCGGGCATACTGTAAAATCTTTGATTAGAATAACCTTGCAGTAATGCGACTTGCTGTGTGATTACCACTAGAATTACATAAACCAGTCATGTTCCAGGTTTGCCTTCTGCTTCATGCTGTAGAAACACAGAGCGCCTAGGCACCCTCCGCTGTCACAGCTGGTGCGCCTTGTACGAAACCAGCAACGCAGACAGATGGAGATGGCCAATTCTTCCCAGGGCTCTGCTAGCTGTTTTACATTTCAGTTGCAGGTATCATATTTTTCTTTGCTTTTTTTTTTTTCTTCTATTTCTTAGGTTTAAATTGAGGCTTGTTGAAAAACTTCTGCAAAATAATCAAACCCTCAAGTCTCTCCTGCCTTAGCCGTTCTTATGATAGGAGATACGAGGACTCACTAAGAATGTTCCTTGAAGTTGCTCATGTGGCATTGACCCAGGGGCAGAGGGGCTGGGTGGAAGTGGTCAGGACAGATGTGGAGTGCCAGCATTAGGTATGCTCAAAGATAAAGTTTGAGAGTGCAGATGGCTTTAGCTTCAAAATGGTCTTAATAGCAAAGTCACATCAGAGCTATAGGGGCAGGTGCCAAAGCAGGCTCCAAGGCTATTCCTGCACGTAATAACCCAATGATTTTTAGTCCAAAGCATGGTCCTGCAGAGCCCTGCAAAACCAGTTTCTAGCCTATGTGGTTTTTTGTAGGATGGAGTCTTAATTGCCCAGACTGTCTATCAGTTATCCAACCATTAAGACCACAAGGCAACTAAAACTCATTTAAAATTAATACTAAAATTAGAAATGCTGTATCACTGAGGACAGGTTTGGGGTGAAATAATATAACCTGTTTAAAATATAACATGATTAGTAATCCTTGGTCCTAACCCCAAGAAGTGGTATAGATGAATAAACCATTTCTACAATGAATGATCCAGAACAGTGAGAGGATGCAGAATTTCTTAGTTCATGAGCTGATTGTGCAATAGAGTTACCTTTCTCAGATTCAGTAAGAGTGTTTGCAAGAGAGTCCAGCCTGCAAAAAACATGTGGACTGGGGAATGCATCATGGCAATTTATGCCATCTTATGTTCCCTGTCAAACTCTGAATACTCAGCTCTCTGCTTGTTTTCAGCAGCTGTTATGAGCAACAGCTAAAGCCTTTCCCCATCAGTATTTACCGTTGTGGCACTGTGACTGGAAGAACTAGTAAAGGCTCTATCACAAATACAAGCATGTTAAGGTGACCACCCATGTTGTAGACATCTTAGCATCTAAACAACATTGAATTAAAATGATTTTGAGCTATGCAATGTTCATGTTATGTAGCTGTGTTGAGTGGTAGGGGAGAGTAAGGATTTTTTCAGAGAAATGCTGATATTGTGAGCCTGGAGAACAACTGGTGCAAAGGATGTTTTGTGGAAGGGTTCTGTCATAAAGCAAGGATCTCTCAGTAGTAGTTACATGGTTCATATCAGGGAAAGATTGTCATAATTTTGAAGATGTACAGCTTTAATTTTGCTAGTTGACAGTGCAACGTTCTGTTGGCTGGATGGGATCCTGAACTAACTGGCTCCTTTTCCACCCCTGTTCTTCTGTAATTTGTATTTAGCCCTTACCTATCTAAGATGTTAGTCTCCTGCACTGTTTTGGCATTATTAAAAAATTATAATTCTAAGCACAGAACTAACTTTCGTTGGCAGGAAGAGCATTTTCAGGGGTTGCTATAGTAAATGCAATCTTGAAACACCCTTGACAGCAATGAAGTTGAGCACTGTTAGCATGCACAGAGTATACTCTCTTGTTCAGAAAATTATGCATTATTTTCTTTGATTCTATTAATGCCTCAACATATCTATTATCACCTTCATGAGAACAACTGGTCAGATTTGAAAGAATCGATGAGAGAAAACTTTTGCCCTGTTGCATTATGTATAAATCTATTGGGAAAATGGATAGTGGCCTTTCAGGCAGGCAGAATTATACAGGTTCATAGGAAACAATAGAAGCTCGTCTGTATAGCTGCATCCGTTACAGATTTGCACTTCCGTTCCCCCAAGTCAATGGTAATAGCTCAGCTTTTACTGTCCTGCATCTCTGATATTGTTGGCTATCTGGAAGTTTGGGAAAATCCTGGCCTGTGCCAACTTAGATCCAGTACTGAGCAAGGTTTTGTCTACTCTTTGTGTATCCACATCTATCACACTGTGGTGGGTAAAATATCCCTTTGCTTTTCCAGCTGCTACCTCCTCTTGTTTCTTCTGAGGTAGCAAAAAAAAAATCTGAAGAGGCAAGGTAGTATTCCAGAGCTGATAGTGTTGTGCTTGGCAGAAAGGAATGAGTCTGTGTTGTAGCAAGGTTCCTTCCTCTGTGTTGCATGATGAATTGTTTGTAGAGTCTGTTTTGGGATTTTTGACATGTAAACAAATGCATTCTGGACCTTACTGAACTGGCAAGGTGCTAAAAAATAAGTAAATAAAAGGAAAGTGTCTGCCAAACAATTGCAAAATGGGGACTCATTCCACTACTGTAGACGTAGAACATCCTTAAATCAAAACACAAAAATAGGACTGTGCTTGTATGAAAGACTTGACAATTTTTAGAGATTAAAAGCCAGTGAGTGAAAGCAGTGAAGATTTACCAAATATAAATGTTAAGAAATTAAGCCAATTTCTTCTCTGATAAATTTTAGATATGTGAAGTTCCTTAGGTCTGCTTTCCTGTGCTTCAGTAAAGCGTTCGAAACAATGACACAAGGATAGTTATTAAAACTGGAAAATACATAAATCGGTTATGGCTGAAAGAGAAATAGCAGTAGATTGATCTGGAAAGGAAACTGTTGAACTGAAGGGTGATGGCTATTGAATTTCTCAAGCATAGAACTTGCTTAATGCTTCTGTTAATAAACTTGATAGAAAGCGTAAAAGAGTTTTAAATAAATTTGTTGATCTCGCAAAGTTGGAGATGTCAATATAGAGGAAGACTGAAATACCACACTGGAAGAATTGCATGACCTTGAGTACTGAAGTAATGGAAATGAGATGAAACTTAATAGAGCGATGTAGGGTCGTGCACAGAGGTATTTGAGCAAAAGTTTTGCTACTAGTTCAGGTGGCAGCAAGCGGAAAGGACAGCTGGAGGGAAAACCTCGGTGCGTTCCTGGAGCACCATTTGACTGGGAGCCACCAATGCATCAGAACAGACGCAAAGAGGATGAATCAGGCAAATGAAGAGCTTATTGTGCTCAAAAAGACTGAAGGTACTTAATGTGTGCTCTGGTAAAATGAATTCTGAGAAGGGGTATGAGTATTCTCTGTTGGGGGTAAACACAAGGGAGGTAATTTAAGGCACAGAGAGGCTAGAACAATTGACCAGAAATGCGTCAGGAATAAACTGACAGTTGAGAATTACAATCATCCTGAGAAGGTCAGCCTCCTAGCAGAAACAGTGGGTCTAAGAAACATCATAATTAGAGACACAGCTTATAAAATGTATGTATGTGTGCAGTGATGTGATAAGGCTGATGCCTACAATAGTAAGGAATTAGACTTCATGTCCTTTATCTTGTATGTGTAGGCAAGTACTTTAGCTCGTAAAGTTAAAACCATCAGAATCAAAGCAAACCAAAATCTTTGTCAGCCTATAAACTTAAGATGCCCTTCCCAAATTAGCTAATTGGACATAATGATCTTGGAACTTTTGTATGGTTATAAGATGGAGTAGTATTTATAATATGATTGATTAATCATTATTATTTTTCTTTTTTCCTCATTCTATTTTGAGAAGTTGACATACCTTTTCTGCAAGCAATTTTGATGCTAGATATTACAGTGGATCCTTCTGTCATGTCTGCCAGTATAATTTAGTTAACTTCATGTAACTTGCAGTTGTATGAACCAAGGTCCTGGCTTCCAGGCTGTGTTGAATTGTCTGTTGCAAGTCATTTTTGCCACCCTACATTTGTGTAAGACCAGTAAAAACAGCATAAAAAAATGTTAAAAAAAGAAAAGCCATGTGTATGTGTTCCCTGCTTTATCCCTAAGGAAGACTTTTAGGACTCATGGTTTTATAACACCCCCATATAAAGGTGTAATTTTGCTGCTGATATTGTTGGGAGAAACATGAGACCATGAATGACCAGCATGAATACTTGTTGCTGTCAGCCAAGTCCTCGGCTGGTGCTGATTAGCTTTATTTTCTAGATATTAGTGAGCCTATACTGTTTTATACCCCTGATCCCCAACATGAGACTGCCTGTGAATAGTGTCTAATATAGCCTTGATTTTCTTGTTGCCAGGGTCACATCATCACTGTCAACTTCTCTGGCAGAATATTTATAATTTATAGATACGGTCCAAGTTTATTCAGCTTCTTAATTCAATCGGATACTTGCAAAAAAACATACAAGATATTTATAAGCCATATCCTATCTTTAAACACAATTATAAAATATCACTGCTTCCATGACCTCCTTGTCATTTTAAACAACATTTGCAATAAGGGGCTGATGAAAAGCTCATTGAAGTCAGAGTTCTACTTCAGCTTTTAATATGCTTAATATAGCAAGAAATATACTACATTGGACTCGCTGTTCATTGCTAATGCTTCTCCCCTTCTATTTATTTTTGTTTTCTGTGTAACTTTGTTCTCTAAATTTGGTAGGATATGCACAGAGCTCAGGCAGGAAACTGTTCTGAGACAGGTCAGCAATTCCCAAGTACTATTTAGCAGAGACATGTGGGATGCTTTCCCTTGCCCCTTTTCCTTGCCCAGGCGTTATATTGCCAGGCTGTAGTTTGTATGGCAGCAGGTTAATGCTGACTGTCCTCTCCCCAGAGCCTGTAGCGTGAGCACCATTGCTACAAAACCACTCCAACATCACTCTCCCTTGGTTGCAGTGAAACCTTTCATCTTCTAAAGGGATTAATTCCTATCAAGCACTCGTGCACTGACAAACTACAGCATGAACTGATTTTTACTCCCTTGAAAAAGAAAAGATCTATAAATCACCACTTATTTGCTCTTTAAAGTGTCCCTTGTTCTCTCAAAGCATAAAGGGCTAACATTTCTATATGGCTTCAAACCTATCTACCTGCTCCTTGCAGTGGCCACAGATCGCTCATCTAAATAGATGTTTCAGGTTTCTCTTGCCAGCTTATGTGTGTGAGGGACTGGGTCTGGTGATCACTGACCTATTTTGTACTGGGCTCAGGTAGAGCTCCTATAGTGCTCTCATATAGTCCTAATGGCTGAGGTATTGTATTATCCTCTCTGAGGTGACGAAACTCAGAATTTTGGTTTGGGCTCACATTTAAAATTAGAATTTTAAAGCATTTTCATAAAAGTACATATCCCTAATCTGCAAGCATTATTTGACCAGATGACTGATCATCATCTTAGAGAATGGTTGGTGCTCAGTCTTCTAGCTGGGTTGAGATTGTTCATTTCTCCACCGACTTTTAAAGCTTTCTAAAGCTTTCACGTGCCTCTTGTGCTCTGTCTGCTGCAGTGACTAATTTCTGAATGAGTTTGTTCACAGCACAGCAAGAGATAAGCACTTTAATGGAGAGTAGTAAAGCCTCCTCTATTTCTTTTCCTTGGTTTTTACCCTCAAGGTGATGGAGCAGTGTTGGCTCTGGCAGATAGGAGGCAGCTACGACCATCTTGCCCTTATTCTTCTGCCCAGTAAAAGGCAGGCAGGGTTTTGGGTTGGGAGAAGAACAGATTCTGATATCCTCAGAATTCAGAAGATTGAGAAATGTTGCTCTGTTTTAACCATTTTAACATAAAATAACTCAAGAAAGCAGGAGAACAGTCACTTCTGGTGGCAATGGCTGATGTTATTGCTCCTGGGATCCTGACAGTGACACGGCTCCTGTTCAGGGCCCACCTGTCTGGCCTGAGCAAGTGAGCAAACTGTTGGTCAGTCTTACTTTCTCAGGGAGAAGTAATGTCCTCACCCAGAATAACAATCTTTCCTGTACCTTGGAAAATTTCCTTGTTCCTGTGCTCTTTTATTTTCCGAGCATTTGAACCTCATCTTCTCTACCTTTCCTCCTTTTCTTCACATTTGGCTGCTTTACTTCTCATATTCACATCTTGCATCTGCTGCAGCAGGGTAAGCCTACACATTACTTTTTATAAACTGGCATATGAAAAACAGGATACACGCTGTGGTGAAAGAGAATGCATCTGTAGCTTCAGGAAATAAAATGTTTTATAGGCAAAACTGATTTGGCAGGGTACACGATAAACTGATGAGGATTTTTGAGTTCACAGAAATCTGTCAAAGCTATCTGCTTAAAAATATTTTGTTGTTGCCTTTATGACTTTTCAGTTTGTTTGGCATATAGTACTTTCCTCAAACAGGCACCATTAAAAACATTGAAATACATTTAAAAAACATTGAAAATATCAGAGGGGAAAAAAACATATTTATGCACATGACAGGTTAGTAAAACAGGGCACTTTGTCCAGCATCCCAAACCCATAAATTAGAAGTCCAAGAATAGAGAAATGTCCTATGATGCTATGCAGCTATGATCATACACATCCCCTATAAAATTGTGGTGTTATGTGAAGCCCCTGCTATAGCAGTTCTATTCATTGCTGGATGCGACCAGTGTTACTTGGTACCCATGGATATTGCCAGAGCAGGCTTTCGCTGCCCACCACAGGTATAAGCCAGTCCATAGCCAGTTGGCCGCTGGCAGGTTAGCGAGCAGCAGGGAGGAACCAGTGCACCTTCTGCTCGGGACCGCTCCAGTGCGGTTGTAGTTCATCCCTGATAACTACCAGGGATCTGTTGGTTTTTGTGAGTTTGTAAAAGTTTGTCATTCTGCTGCTCAGATGAGAAGTCTGCAGAGATGCAGGTCAGGAATATTGTTGATGCAATTTTGCTGATTTTATTTAGTCAAAAACTGTAGATAAATTTTTGTTCTCTGGACATATTAGACACAGACAAAATGAGACAGTTACCCTTGTTCAGAAATCTTCTCAGTCTCCTTTTTGGCAAGTCCTTTCCACTGTCTCACAGTAGTGCTTGTTACCTCTTTTTTACTCTTTTATAGCTCTGTAATCAAGAGGAAAAAATTAACTGCCACCATATACAGCGGGCAACATCCCAAGCCCACAGACTTTTTCATAGCATAAGATTCACCTATTTTTTCACTCATTTGCTTTAACCTGTTGTTCCTTCTGGATGTAAGGTCTTTCACCTAGTAACTAGTAATTTTTTCCATTATGTTAGCGCTGAGGTCTTATAGCACTTGCAGACTGGAAGTTACCATAGCTGCACTGGGGAAGAACAGTCAGGACCTGCTTGTGAAATCCAAAAGGAGAGGGAGTTGAGTGGTCAAAGGCAAGTGAAAATCCCTCTTCCACCAACAGTAGGCAAGAAGAAATGTTCAGATGTGCCAGAGGTGTCAATTTAAGTAGGTAAGAGTTTGAGGGAATCTCTGAATTCCCTACTGCACCTTGGTCCTAAAGAACCACAGCTGGGGAAAAAGGGGCTGTAAAGGGCTTGTTTGGACCTTAAGTGAAGGACACCTGGGTAATAGAAAATGAGTCGCAGTGGGGATCAAAATGAAAATACTTCAGGGTCTGGTTTTGTTGCCAAAGCGGGATTTAGAGCTTTGCCATGATCAAGTCCCTGGTAATGCTATTTCTTTGATAAAATTCTCTCAAACATTTCATTTTAGATCATGCTTAAGGCACAAGTCAATATTTCTTTCTGCAGTAAGCACTAGATCTTTAGAAGCTGAGTGAATGTTTCCCAGGTAATATATTTTCTTGAGGGACTCCTTTAATCTTGTAACCATCAAGTTTCATGCTCTCTTCAAATGTGCACAAGTACATATGCCCTATGAGAAGTTCACTGATATATGGATGTATGTGTATTCATCTTCTCCTATCTTCCTTTCCAGTTACTGCTCGGTACATTTGGCCGTTAGAGCTATTTACCATTCTTGCGTTGATGTATATTTTATCCCTACACTCCTTTATTTTTCTCCAGCTGCCAGAAGACTAACTCCTTGGAAGCCAAATCTTTTCCCAATCAGCTCTACCATAATGGACAGGTAGATTTTTTTTTAGGAAGGAAACCATTCAATAGGCTCAGGTTCTTGTGATTCTGCTTTATAATTGTGGGGTCTTGGATAACTAGACATAGCCATAGCCTTGGTGGAAAGTTTTATTTTTTGCCCCCATGCCAACATCTTCAGTTTTCTTTTCCTCATCTAAGCAGTCTTTCCTGGGGAGAACTACTAGTTTGGGACTGTTTCACTGCCCAGGTTTCCTCTGTACTCTGATTCCATGGGTACTACTTCCCCATAGCCAAATGGACCACACATGCTGGCTTGCAGATATTTTCTGACCCTCACAACAACTTCTTGGTTTCGCATAATCCTGAGTGTTTCTGCCACTTCTCTTTTTTTTTTTTCCCAGCCATACTTACAAATTTTTAGAACTCATCAGAGCATCATTGAAGGTTATTGGGAAAAGGGATTTTAATTTGAAGCAAATAGATGCTCTTTTCTCTGCAGGTGGCGTAATAGATGCTCTTTTCTCTGCACATGGCATTTTATGATAGTAGTGGCAATGTGGAGGCAAGTTCTTTAAAAAGCCCAGTAAGATTGGACAGCTTCAACAACAGCAGTGATTTTTAGATATGGAAAAAGGCACTTTATAAATGAGATTAAGATACTCAAGGTCTTTGGGTTATATGGAAGGAAATTGAGATGAGTTTTACAATCTTTAAAACACCTATATGGAGAGAAGATGTCATAGAAAGGGGTAAAGATGCAACATAATTTAGTGGCTGAAAATTGAAGGTAGACTTAATCTAGAAGTAAAGTGCGAATTGTTGCGAAGACAACATATTTGTAAGTACGGTAAGTTTTTCATCACTTAAGGGTCTCAAATAAGGACAAAAGTTCCTTTTGAAAAGTCAGATTGATCAGAAATAATGGGCTTGGAAGAATGTTCATGTCGTTTTACAATAGTAGGGTTTTCTGTCACTATAGCTTATGTTCTGTTCCTCTGCTCTTTTTTCTTTCTTGAAAATAGGAATATCTGGCCAAGACTTTACATCTTAATCTTAGCACTGGAAAGGGAATTTTGAACTCCTGTATTCATCTCTGTGTAGTAAGGCAAAAGCATGGCTTTGTGGTGTGCCCTCATTATCGTACTACCTCAAACAGAACAACTTCCCATCATGGCATAATACACAGTGGTGATACCACCGCATTGTATCATAATGATCTATTGGAGTTGTTAAATCTGCTTCAGTACACAGTGATGATCACACATCAGAATTGGGATATTTTTATATGAACTGATGAGTCTGGAGTTACTGCAACAGTAAATTCTTCAGGTCAGGAAATATTTATTTTCCTATTTTTCTAGAAGCAATAAGCATCTACCAAATGTTATTCAGTTCCACTCAAAAAAAAAAAAAAATCGTTTAAGTTTTCCCATAATCAATCTTCAAAGGCACCAGGACTAAAAATCTTACATAGAAGCATATTGTATGTTGAAAATATCAACACTGAACAATAATCTTTTCTAAAACTCTGCAAGATACTTTGACAAGTAAGCAAGCATTAATAGTTTCTCAATTAGAATAAAATCTGTCACAATGTTTTCTATTTTGGAAGAGAGTGTGTATTCTTAGTAATAATGAATGACACTATGTGTTCCATAATAATGAATATTCGCTGAGCAAAGCTGCTTCCAGAAAGTACAGCCATGTGATTGAGGCAAGGCAGAAATTGAATTATAGCAAGCTTCAAGGGATGAAAGTCCAGAGAACTAGCAATTTAAAGGACCTGAAAGCCATTCTCAAACTACTCGCCATTCATAACACAGTACATCTAGCATGTAGAAATATAAAGATTATCATGGTATCATATGACACATCTAATACAGAGACATTTCAGAGTAGATTTTAAAATTACTTATTAGTGTCTTCAGCAGCACGTCTGTAAAGATTTGTGAGTATGATTGCACTTAGATGTGATAACACTTGAAAGAACAGCTAGATGATCCAGACAGTGGTCGAATACTGTCATTTCCTCTGTGATTAGGTACTATTCTTTAAATAATACCTTTAAAAAAACAAAACAAAACTGGTAATCTTAGGTCTTGGCTACAAAATTATTAAAATAGTATTGCTGTGTCCTGAGTTAGGCTGAAATTAGTTCTGTCATTGTCTTCAATTTTTTTGCTGAAAAGTCACTGAATTTTAGCAAGGCAATTGTTTGTTTATAAGCAGTGGACAATGGCTAGTTGATAACTGGTGAGAACCTTTGCAGCAACCGAATATTTTTAGGGTGTGTTGGCTCACAGAAGGTAATATAAATTGTAACCAGATTGAGTTTATGTTAATAAACTCAATTGAGAATTATGATTCATGATCACTGTTGGATTTTGCTATGGTATCTGGAGAAGTTAACATCTTCAGCTCTAAAACTGAAGGGAGCTAGTATTAGTATGGTTCCATGTAGCTATATCACTTAAATGGCTAAATCCATGTGTGACTTAATTTCAGAACAGATCATGAATCACAGTCACAAGACCCAGGTCCTCTGATGCTTGGAAGTTCACTAGTTTGCTTTGCTATGGCAGTTGCCATGCTGCAGGGTGCTGTTTCTAGGTTTTATCTGTAATGTGGCAATGATAATGATTTGATGCCTTTTTTCCTTATTTTTTTTTTAACCTTACTCAAGATCTTTCTTTGAATTCTTACAGCTGATAATATAAAGAACTTCCTTCCTCAGCTGAGGGCAATGCTATGTAAATGAATAGAATTGACAATCTGTCATATTTTATTATAACTTTTGAATTTAAGTACTTCCTTACTTGAGAGCTGCTTTTGGTGAAGAAGACAAAAATCAATGGTTTATGAGGAAAACTCTTTACTGAGGTAAATGTAGTCAGTGGCTGTAATGGATTTTGGTTTTGCCTGTTTGATTCTTTCCACATTTCCTCTTAATTGAACTCAGCCTTTCAGCTTAAATCTCAATCAGCAAATTCCTCTGACTTCATTCAAATGGACTCAGGCTTTCAGAGTATTAGAAGATTGTTTTTTACTTTTCTATACTGAATAGCCATAAATTGCTCATACAAGACTTACAGGGAAGGGAAAAAATTCATTCCTCTTCATCCTTCTGTAATACATTGAACAGTGCTGTTTTACTGTGCATGACAGAGGTAATGCTCAAAGCAGGATTCTGAAGAAGTTGTATCTAGGCTTTTAGGCTACTACATAGAAGATGTGGAAGAGCTTCCAAACACATCAATCATTCAGGTCTCTACTTAAAATGTAACCCTTTTGTTCTTGTGGCATCAAGTAACCAGTATGAGGGAAGGTGAGGTAGTCACATCATTTTTGTGCTCCCCTTCTCTTGTCTTCAAGCAGGGACTGTGGTGACTCTGCAAACTTCTTACTGTGCATTTCTCATTCTACCTGCTCTACTGCAAGAGGAAATCTGTAGATAAAAAAAAAAAAAAAACAACGAACACTAGTTGTACTCCATGTTTAATAGTTGCTCATTTTTGCCTAAGATCTAATGGTAGCTTTGTTACTCCCGCAAGGAAGACTGACTCAGGTTTGCTGTTGCAATGAAGAGCCCTCAAAAAGACTTGGACTGAGGGCATGTCTGGAAAACCTGAGTATTTGCCTGAATCTTTGCCAAATGCTCTAGTTCTGAGATCTGCAATGAAACCAAAGAAAGCTAAATGATATTTTTTGCAACCTGTTGGTTTCTTCCTAATTTTTTCCAGGTGAAAAGAATGTCGTTTTACTGATTGCCCTCCCTGGTTTGCTATTTCAGTAATTATGCCATTCCCTAGTGTGTGAGTAGGCTACAATTTTAAGGACTCCAGAGTTTTGCTACCAGCTCTTAGTAAATGGGCTTTGCCAGAAAACTGTTGTAAGTGGAGAAATTCCATTCTGTGAAGGATTTTGAATGTTGTTTTTCTCTTGTTCAGAATTAATCCTGAATTCAGCTGGAGAGATATAAAGTTTTGAAAGATAAGTATTTCACTTTAGATCACTTGGAACTGAATACTTTGTTTTATGCTTCTTAACATACATTCTTAATGCTTATAAGCACAGAAAAGGGGGGAAAAAAATGGAACAAAAAGGCCATGATTCATTTGGGGCTGTTCAGGTTCATTCTCCTTTCTCTCCATCTAAAAAACCTTCTTGGCTAAATCAGTTCTTTTACCCAAAATGTTTCTTTTCATTTTTGATTGAGCTGTGTTTTCCCATAGGAAATAGTCAAAATGTTCTGAATCAGTTCTTTGTTGTTATGCTGTGGACTTTGATTTCAAAGATGTAGGTTCAGATCCTCACTTCTCATAGTCTCAAACCTAAATCATGCATGTGAGATTGGGTAAATTTATCCGTTAACCTGGTGTACATGCTCAAGCGATGAGATCATACTTCCTTGATGTATCCATTGTTCAAAGTACTATAGAGACCATGATCATGATGTACTACGAATTGCTACCCATGTTATAATATTAGCCTTGCTGTCATCCAGCTACTATTTCTGTGTTAAGTAGTTCTGTTCTCTATTTCTCCATTCATCTGTGTTTAGAAAAGTCTGTGGGCAGGAAATTTAACGGAATAATTTTCAGCAAAATATCTATAAATTGCCAGCCGTATTAGGTCAGGTTGTTAATGATCAAATTGGAATATATTGTGAATGAAGACGAGATGATTTCATTTTGTGGTAGACTGGTCCCTTTTTATTTAACTTTGAAGAAGGCATTTTCAAAATGTTCACAAAATCTTTCTCTAATCCATCTCTCTTCTTTCTAGTATGCAAACTAATTTGCTGTGGAAGACTTTTCTTTTTCTTGGCATGTTCTCATTCTATATCTGAGTAGGATTATTCACTAAAGCTTCAGTATCTTGCTCTGTTCCCATCCCCATAATATAGGGAAAATGGTATTACACAATCTGTTTCTAAGGAGAATATATTCACAGCCCAAGCCATTATAATTACTTCACAGGAATGAATAGGGAGAATGGATTTAAATGTAATTTTATTTGATAGTTTGTGAAGACAATGCTGTAGATAGAACAGTGTCTTGGTGCAGGACTATCATCCTAAAGCATTCAGCTGTATACTATGTGGCAAAAAATAAAAGCTATTTTTAATGCTGTCCTGAGGTATTTGGTTTGATTGTAATTTCCCTGCACGCTTTTCCAGTGAGGAGCAGGGCACTGCAGACTACAGTAGAAACTTTTGCTTTTTCAGAGGGCATCTGCTTCCATTAAAATCTTGTCTTTAGTACTGCATGCAACAATGATTGAGAGTGTGAATGTTGTTGACTAATCACAACCCTAGTGATGCACTCTGTCTTGCTTAACAACCAATTATTATATTAAAATGTATATCAGAAAAATTCCTTTCATACTCTAATCTTTGCCTTCCTCAAGCTCAGCTTGCAATGTTATTACACAAGTGCCTTACCTTAGCTAGCATTAGCATAAGAATAGAAAAACATCAGAAAACAGAACAAAATTGTAAAGATACACAGCTAAATAGCAGCTATAAAATTAGCTGTTATTACTAAGACTCCAACTGTGGATTGATAGGAAAAAAGTCTGAAACTGTCTACTTACAATGCAGTCTAACTTCAGGTTTGCTACTGATAATAGAAATACAAGAGGGTACTAGTACAACATGAAGATAATTAAATGTGTGTTTGCTTGTGCCCAAAATTATCCTGGCACAGTAATTTACTTCTGCCTGTTAACACCAAGAACTGTCAATGTTGTATGTCTAGCCTGAAAGTTTAGCTTTGCTCTTCTTACCAACTTTCTGTGAGATCTTACCCAGTTACCATTTGGCAGTTTGTTATTGCTAGAGATCTGCCTAGAAAGCTAAAAGTGCCACCCTGTATTCTGAGTAGGGTTGTGAGACAAAGCTTCCTTTGGAAATGGGGTTTCAGGTGAGGATTCCCAGGTGGGTTTAGGTAATCCAGTGCCTTCTGAATTACCAAACCCAAGAATGAAGTGCTTTCTCCTTGGGAGGAGTAATGTACCTTGTCTGTGACACTTGCTTCCCCATAGTTGCTATATTATCCAGAGTGGAAAGTTAAATATGTGCATCTTAGAACTGTTGTTGGTTCCCATTTCCCTGGTGCAATACAGATAAGGATAGCAGAAGAAGCTTTTCTAAATACAAATATTTCTTCTTGTGTTCACCTGAAAAAAAAAAAAACCCAACCACCACAGAGAAAGATAATGTCCTTCTACTGCCAAGCCTCCCTGAATTTTATTTTGGCTTATAACCTTTCAATAAGAAGATAATCAATTCTTTTCCTGATCTCCAAACTTGCTGTAAGGGTTGACTTGGAAACTGGTATTAATTAATGAAGAATTCAATGCCAGCTAAACCCAGCTGTTCCTGCCAGAAGCCTCCTGTGCCCTTCAGTTTATCTGAGGTCCTAGTTACTCATTTAAGCAGATGGGATGGTGTGACTGAAAAATCATAAGTCTGGTAATCTGTAGAGCAATCACGAAGTACTAGTGGTTAATGGAAAGGGTAAGCACAGTCCATGCCTTAAAGAAAGAGTAGCTAGGGAATTGTAAATCTTCCTATGTAATTTTAATCACTGTATAGGTTATAGAATAAATAATCATGGAAGGAATACATAAGCATGTGAACATAATGACAGATTTAATGGCAACACACAGATGAATAACAGCTACCTGGATTTGTGCAGAACAAGGCATGTCAGGCCAGTGTAATTTCCTGGTCCGTGTATTTTAATAGGTCAAAGCTGGCATCAAAAAAAATGGTTGTTACATTGTGTACCAGCTCTTTGGTGGGAGGGAATAAGACAGCAGAGGTGAGATTTGACAAAAGTGCAGTCATGTTTGAGACACGGGAGTGTGGTGGGCTGAGTTGTGAGCGGTTTGGGGACGGAATGACTTGGAGAGAGAGGTAGGTCCTTCAGAGGCAGAAAAAATTGGGAAATGCTGAGGAGGTCTACAAGAGTGGGGAGGTTGTGAGATGCTTGGGATGGCCAACCTCTGTGGTGGCAGAAGCAATTTCACAACCATAAGATATCCTGGGATCCAAAAGATTGTGCTCTCTAGTCCTATAGCAGGACTCTAGTATGGGACTGAACCACTTGCCGCTTCCTTTGCTGTATGTTCCTTTTGCTTTGCTGAACCTTGGCAGGGTGATGGAGCTGTAGCAGCCTTGAGTAAGACAGTCATAAGCATTGTCATTGTGTAAGATTTCTGGGGCAGCCGAGGGAGACAGTGCCCTTTTTTACCTTTTCATGATATAGTTCTTATCTGTTTCAAAGATAATGAAAAAAAATCTTGAATTATTTTTCCGCTGGAAGGTGTTTTCCTCGAAGAGAAACATACAACCATTTTTTTAAAAATTGTTTTTCTGCCTCATGAAATACTGCTTTTTTTAATGCAAAAACTTATAGAAAACATTAAGAAAGTCATGTGGTCTCTTGGCTAGGATTTACCCCTTCACAGTCAGTCCCTCAGAGGTGTTACTGCAGAGGTAAACCCAAAGTTCATGTCTACACAGAAGTCATCATGGAACCACAGTGCTTCACAAGGGGCTGCCCATTTGCAAGAAAGAAGTTGCTGGAAGTGGATGTAAATGTTACAAAAACCAGGAGGAAGTAATCTGTCTTTGACCTTTTTCATAACAGACTTCTAAGCCCTTTGGGAGCATTCATCACAGTAAAACTAAAGTCATAGTGTGTAAAACAGCTGAGAACTGTACTGGACAGACTCTGGCTGCATTGTCGATTACACAGCTTCAAATGCTGCAGACTTTCTGAAGAACCCGAAATAGTTAGTCCTTATTAACTGCAGCCAGCCCAGCTTTTTCCAAACATCAGGCCCCAGGTATCTCCTGTTAAGAACATAATGTCATTTTTAATGAGTCCCATGGTCAGCCATTCCAAGGAGGCAGGCTTTATACGATATTCTAGTTTCTTCTACTCCATGCTAGCGTTTACCACTTTCACTCTTTCTGTTCCTTTCTATCTGCTGGGGAGCAGCTATAAGGGAAGAGTAAATTTTTTTTCCAAGTTCCAATTGCTCGATTTCCAAGAAAAGTTATTTTTTGGTTTTCAATAGAAAAGCAAACCAATGAATTCTTGCAAGGAAAATGTTTCTCAAAGAATACAGAATTAATGCTGTAAAATATAATTATTATGAAAATCTCTAGTGAATCTGAGTTCTACTGGGTTCTCAGTTTGTCTCTGTGTTTCATTGTGCTGTTAGATGATATCCTATGGGACATAAAATAAATGTCATATTTCTTAAAAGTTTATGAAACGTGGCAGGAATTTTGGAAACTACAGACACATTTCAGTTAAATACTCATTTTCTTTCCGTCATATCTATGATGTTAATACCATCCTATGATGGGCCTACAGGTTCTCTGCTGCCTTGTAGGAATGCTGCTACGTGCAGACACCTCAGAGAACAGCTGAAAGTGTCCTTTTTGAGGACCCTCTTACAAGCCTTCAGGCAGTGAATCTGATGGGCATAAGGCAAATAGATACTTATTCGCTGTCGAATGTAGTTTAAAAGAAGTTTGTTACCCAAGAAAATTATCTTAATGTAAACAGCCCAGGCAGCCCATCTAGATCAAAATCAAGGTCCTTGTAATGGACGATGGAGGCAAGGATTCCTGATGTGATTGTTTACAGTCTGTCAGAATCCCCAAGACAAACCTTAAATATACAACAGAAAAGTAGAGAAGAAGGAGGACTGGATGAGGTAGAAAAACCTGACCTAACTTCTCATTTTAGGTGCTAGTGCTTCTCTGCAACCGGCCAATACATCCCATGTGTCAGTACTTAAGCAAGCTAAATATGCATAAGATGGGAATCCACCTTCCTTCTCCCTTATCTATATCTTACAGTGTTCTTTCTCTTTTTGCTTGTTTTTGTTTTTTTTTTAAGTCTTCATCCCAGATACTGAGCCTGTGGTCATAACATATTTTTCTGGAATTCTTTCACTTCATCACCTTTGTGTATCAGTACATCTTGTCCTTTAGTCAGAATGGCAAAGTGCAGTATGCAAGGCACCAGGTTTTAGGGTCTAGGCTTTTATAAAAGTTAAAATAAACAGTGTTCCATTCTAGCATAGAGTACTTGCTGATACAAGACAGGCATTGTTTCTTTGCTACAGGAACTGAGAAAATTCTATGAAGTCACATAAAGGACTTCTTAGCTTTTACCTCTGTTGGCAAAAATCTGACTTCCTTTGAATTCATCTCTTATAAAGATTACAGAGTGTTTGGTTGCTCTGTTGATATGAAAGGGGAAGGAGGGTAAGTAAACCTCCCAAGTATTACTGTGCTCTAATGCCCTGGCAATGCACACAAACTCCGCTACGGTTTCGCCATAGCAATTTACCTAATCTTGGCATGAAACTTATCACTGTCATGAAAGACTTCTCAGTCAAGATAAGAGGGAAAGGAAACTATTCTCTCTTTTCAGAGATGGGAACTGGAGGTTTCTGTGTGTTGCTTTTGAAAACAGCATTGTACACAGAATACAGCAGTTTTCCTCTGCCTCATATCCAATCTAGTCAGGTCACCTTGTCAGCAGAGCCAAGACACTCCACTGCTTTATAAAAGAAATCAGAGGTTAGGACACAGGTAAACAGTGTATACAAGAGAGAAATTTCTTTTAAGGCTAGTTTGATATTTGGGAATATCAAGCTATTCCCTTTTTTATTGCAAACATGTAAATATTAATCTGTGTGGTTTGTTTCTGCTTCTATTTAAGATGCAGTGGGTCAGAAGGTGAGTACTCTAATGCTCAGAAATTCTCAGAGGTAGCTGTTAAATCTTAAGCTGCTTACCAGATGTCTTGCTTTGCTGTTCAGGAGCCTTGCTGACCATGACTAACTTGTTCTCAAGTTCTGTTGAAATGTCTTGGGCTCCTTGAAAGGGCCCTGTCTAGTAATGTGTTACAAACATAATCCCTTCAGTTTAAGCTCCATGTATCTTTGGCCTTGTTACAGCTGTGAAATAATGTGTTGCTGGAGTGACACTGCACAAACAGGTTATTTGAAGATGATGTGGGTTTGACACACATAACAAGTTCTTTCAAATTGAAAGGTATCATTCTAGCTGTATGCTTGATGATTGAAAAAAGTTTTAAACAATATTATTTGTGAATTTTAACCTTCATATTTTAACTTACTTTTGATTACTGGCATTTTATAAGTAGTCTAAATCATAAAAAAAAAACCTAAATAAACTGCAATTGACAGGTTAAAACATGGATCTATATAGTCATGGATAGACAGGCAGGTAAGAATCTTAATCAGATTCTTCAGTATTCTTCAATATACTAATATTTATTTGTCAGTTGGCTTTTTAAGAAAACTCTCCTCCCACAGAAACACCATGTACAATCTAAAAATAAGCTTGATTTCCTGAAGTGTACACGTGATGTCCATCCTAACAGTTTGATTTGAATAGGTTCATGTATGACTTCTGAAGTGCGGTGCCTATATTCCCTTGATATTCTACCCATGATAATGTATATTTCGCCTTTTGCATTTTGCCTTGCATCACGGACATTTGATGGCAGGTAATGGGTTGCTTCAGTTTGTGTCCTAGTGCCTTGCTCTTGCTCAGCTGTTTAAAATATAGCTGTGAAAGGAAGTTCAGATAAATCCTCAACTTATTCTTGATGGATGCAGACCAGAACTTATATGTTCATACCTGACATCTCTGAGAACATTAGATTTTTCTGTCTACATCTTACCATTTGACATATAGAATCATAGAATCTTTGGGTTGGAAGGGGCCTTTAAAGGTCATCTAGTCCAACTCCCTGCAGTGAGCAGGGACATCTTCAACTAGAGCAGGTTGCTCAGAGCCCCGTCCAACCTGACCTGGAATGTTCCAGGGATGGGGCATCTCCCACCTCTCTGGGCAACCTGAGCCAGGGTTTCACCACTCTCATTGTGAAAAATGTCTTCCTTCTATCTAGTTGAAATCTGCCCTCTTCTAGTTTAAAACCATTAAAACCATTACTCCTTGTCCTATTGCAACATGCCCTGCTAAAAAACCTGTACCTTTCTTATAAGCCCCCTTTAAGTACTGGAATGCTGCAAGAAGGTCTCCCTTGAGTTTTCTCCAGGCTGAATAACCCAAATTCTCTCAGCCTGTACTCACAGGAGAGGCATTCCATCCATTTTTGTGGCCACCTCTGGACTGTCTCTAACAGGTTCATGTTTTTCCTGTGCTGAGGGCTCTAGAGCTGGACGCAGTACTCCAGGTGGGGTCAAAGGGAAGATATTTATTGATTCACTTAGTAAAACAAACTCCATTTTGAGTGGATCTGAGTTACGTATTGGTTCAATTTATCTGTGCTTTGAATGCCAAGGAGAAATAATGGAATGGATAAGGCAGGTGTGTTTTAAACAGTGCATTGGCAGCCTTTGCAGCTGCACAGAACCTTAAATTTCCTGTTTAACAATAAGTGGATCCCCTAGAAATATTTTTTCCATTGTATTAGTTTCTGAGAAAAAAACTAATGGAGGAAAGAAATAGAAGTAGCAGGAACAATATTCTACCACATAAGGGAAAAAAAAAGGGAAGAGAAGTTTGGAAACAGAATTATACTGTTCTATTCCAGTAACGCTGGAACATAGTGCTTCAATTTGATGTAATTGGGGGGTGGGGAGATCCCTAAAGAAACCATAGATTTTTTTTTAACAAACTGACAGTATTCTGTAAAACAAAAAACCCTCTCAGTTCTTGCTATGATATTTAGATAGGCAACTATACATCATGATGTTACCAGCAGTTTTAATGACCAGGAAGCACAATAATAGTTAGAAATGTTTGTTTTGGGGAAAAGGCAAACCTATAATCAGGAAGGTTAGAAAAAGATATTCCTTGGGCAGATTTTTCTTATAACCCTGGCAGGTGTGTGCCATCCTGAGCACCGTGGGTATCTGTATGCAGGCCTTGGGGATCTCCAAGTTGATTTGATAGTGCTTTCAACCACAAATTCTCTACATGGGATCATGAAGCTTATGGAAATCTTACCTGTCCCATTACTATTATTTTATTAATTATCTTAGTGAACTTGTTCTGTGCTTGGAGCCTTCATTGCTGCATATAAAGTTCAAGTGCTTCACACGCAGTTCTTTGCCAGGGAGATGCCCCCAGTGTCAGTTATTCTTCACTAAAGCTGCTCTTTTGTGGTGTCTTTCTGGACTCTGGAGACTTTTCTCTCAGGCTAGGTCTCTAGGAGGTCTTGTGCTTAGATGGGCCAGGACCTAAACATCTAAGTTTCCAGTTGACTGAAGTTGGCTGGTGAGTACTCCACTAATCCCCTGTTTTGTAGCCCAGGTGGAGGCAAAAGGCAAGCATTTCCAGTTTTCACAGACTTTTCTAGCCTAAACAAATATGTTAATAACGCTTCTGTAGTTCTTTCTGGTTCTAGTTGTCTTTGACCCTAGAAAGCAAGCCACACTGCTGATTTCTTAGCCTTATCCAAGAAATGCTTTCAGCTCTCCTTAGGGGTCTCAGCAGGTCTTGGCTATCTGTCTCCCCCAATAACTTCCTCTATCCTTTTCTGTTTCTTTTCCCTGGGTGCCAGCTTTTTCTGGTCTTCAATGCAGGTAGGACATCACTGGATTGCTGGACCTCCTGTATTTAATGCAGATGAGATTTGTCTAAAATGTGCTAGGCTTAGTGTTCACGCTGGTCTTTGCAGATCATGTTCAACATCAGGTATATATGGAACGGCAATTAAACCCCCCCCCCCCCACACACACACCCCTCCCAGACAACAGCAACAATAATAAAACCAAGAAAATACTCCTCTCCCTACCTCTTTTCTTTGGGAGACCAGGTTGATCAAGCTCAACTAGGTCACTATGGTAGTTATATGGCAGCATAATCAGAAATACAAATTTACATGATCAATTCTTGGCGTGTTGCAGACTTGCAATGTTCGTATCAGAGACTGGCTGAACATATGGTTGTAAACCTCACTTGCTCACCAGAAGGATACTCCATATGTTCATCAAAATCTTGCAACCCAGATTGGGCAGATTTCTTACCTTGTTTCCTTCAAGCGCTTCAGTAATGTCAGTAAGCTAAAAGCATTCTGTGCTACCCAGGCCAGGTATGGAGCATGCCCTTTACTGGCCATCACCAGGCTCATCCATTGACACCTAGCACACAAAAATGTTGCCATTTTGGTGCCAATTTATGTTGAGCAAGCTTGGGCTATGCTTTACCATTATGCTACTTGCCTTAACATGGGAAAAGCTTTTTTATCTTTGCATATTCACATAATATGCAGGCACAATCTGATAACACTAATTATTACAAAGACTTCTAGGCCTAAAGAAGATGCAACAGAAATAGGTCACTGTATTATTTTTATTAGTATTCAATCACTGTAAACAAATCGGGGGAGAGCTTCCTCTAAATAGTATCTGGTGATGTCTGTGTAGTAAAGCTGTAAGATTCACCTTTGAGTTGCCTCTGCTGTAGATACCATGGCAAACTTTTCATGGAGAGATTTTTCTGCGCAGATCCTGAGTAAAGATTTTTACTTACAGCCTTGTGAATTTGAAGTAAGACTGAACTAGAAAGTCCTGCAGAAGGCTGTGGTATTGATAGTGTATGTTTTAAGTAGTAAACACAAAAAGATGAAGGTTTTGAGCAACTTCCCCAGTGTGGTTGTATTGAACATTAAACCAGAAAAGAGCGAGCTGTGCATGCTTCACTGAAACGTACACTTCGCTTTCCCTTACTCTTCACTGAACCCCTCAGCAAAACACAGCTTACTGGGTCTGGTAACAGTTTAATCCCAAAGGAAGCTACTTCTTTTAAAAGATTTTAGCTGTCCAATGTGCATTTACATCTGTACGCGGTTTGCAGTGCAGTCATTATCACGCATCTGTGCATATCCAAGGACAACAGCTAGCTTCACCTTTTAATTAGAGTTAATGTACATTTATTAATATTTCTGGACTAATCTGCTAGCGTAAAACTTCCGAGCTGTACTGCTAGCCTGGTTTGACCGTGCCATAGTGAGAACACATTGGTAGGAGGTTAAAGACAGCCTGAATTAGACTCATTAATGTAGACTGTGACAGAGTGGGCTTTAGCATGATCTGAGGCCACATTTGCACCAGCCCCCAAATGATGCTCAAACTGTTGCAGTAGCTTAGTTGCTGAACACATAATCTGTCCCAAGTGTCCCTGATGATAGAAGGTGCCAAGCAAGACCTTTTGGTCCAACTGTGCTTGGTGAGATCTGTGCCTACTTGACCCAGGTGGTGGGTGGAGGTAGCTGGACCCTCATCACATGTTCATAGCTGCCACTTGATATCTGCTTTTGCTATTTGGAGGCCACCGGCCTGAATCCTTCCTCCCTGACAGCGCATGGCAACCATCAGAGGACCACAGTTCTATTTTCCATCTCCATACCATCATTCCTGTGTTAGGAAGCTGAGGAGGATCAGGCTGCCATCAGCATAGCAAACCTTTACCCAATGGAAGTGCCTGACTACTCAACTGAACTGACATTGCAGCCATGTGTGCATCCAGGTCTTTTGCCTAGTAACAAATAAATTTTGCTACTCTTGTTTAGGGGGGGGTAACATCAGTCTACAGAGCTCTTTGCTATCTCCACTACCTTGGCTATGTAGACTTTCATGTTCTCCGTTTCTTACACTCTTTAAGTATGTGTATGTAACTGTTTGCACTTTTACAGTGATAGAATTACTTATAGGTTAATATGTATTGAAATAATTTTGACTTTGATATGTGAAAGTATTCCGTGTGTGTACTTTTCATTCTTGAAGCTTACAATAACTTTAATTAAACTCCTGCAAGCTTTAAAAAAAAAATACTTTTAGTAATAAATAATTAAAATATTAAATAAGTAATTGTGGGAATTGTATGTGCTTCCCTTGGGTCTCTGCAGCTCTATTTTAATTAAGGTGAAGGTCCCCATTTGAATAAATGAATGATAATAGGGACTTTTTTTAAATCATATTGATTTTTTCTATATGGTTTTTGCACAAAGAAAGTTTATTAACAAGAATGGAGTGATTCTGATAGATTTTTGGTACTTGGCAAATGTGATCTGTGTGTTTTCAGAAATCTAATTTTCTAGATTAGTGAATCACATCTGATACTGCAAATGAGAAAGTGTTTATTACTTTGATAACATAGGATGGAAGACAATGTGAATAACATGGATATTTTTCTTGGGTCAGCGTTTCAGAAGCATTAGTGCTGCAATTATACAATGCTTCTGAGTATTGTGTATGCATTTAGTCAGTTTTGTTTTTTTAGCAGAATAAAACGGTTGTTTATAAGATACAGCAACATCATCAAGCTGTAAAATGTAACAGATAAGCCTTCAAGTACTTGCACTTGTTTCTCTACAAAGTCAGTTATGAGAAGTAGTAGCTGGATTCATAAGAGGTAATGAAATTGGAGAATTAAATGGGAAGGAGATCTCTTCTCCACTATTTTCTAGACAGCACTGGAATGTTTTGCTTTTAATAAATCTGTCTAGCCTGCATTTTATAGTATGAGCTGTGTTTTTTCTAAGTTTCTGCCAGTAAAATCCTCGATAATTCAGATATTCTGGGCTGCAGCACAACTGTTAACTAAGAAAACAAAGTCTGAGCAATCGCCCTTACAGTTAATTTCGTTTATTGTCTCTGAACTGAACATCCCAAAGATTGAGCAGACAAGTCATTGGATTGTTTTTGAGAACACGGCATTGCAGCTTTATCTCAGTGCTAAGACTGTTTTGCTTGGTTGTAAGCTTGTTTTTTACCTGTTATTGCTGCCACACCTGTTTTGCTTCCTATTAGTACCACACATAACAACGTGCACACAAGTCAGATACAAAGGCACTGATAAGTACATAATTCCTGCTTTAATGAGCTAAATACATGGTTACAGTTATCTGTTGCGTAGTTACATTTTCCGTTTGTAACTGTGACGTTGTCTGATCTTGTCCATTAGGCATTTCCCATGAAAAGACTTAGTGGTCCAGCCCTTTCAGTAGATCTCTCAAGTACCCTTGCCACTGAAGTCTCCCTTTGGTTACTGGCCGTGATCAGCTTTTTCCACCGATCAGCAAACACTTGAGCTCATGCTTAACTTTACACTTGTTCTTAAGTACTTGGCTAATAAGGGATTAACTGGAAATATGCTGTACAACTTTTATGAATCAGGTGGTGCCCTCTCTCATTTGCAAATTCTAGCCACGTTTCCTTTTAATATCCTTCACATGTCATGAAATTAGTTTTTTCTCATTTTTGATTATTCTTCTAGACTACTTTCATTAACTGAAAATCTTTCCTTCTTCAATTCTAATACCTTTGTGGTAGTCAGTCCGTCACACTTACGCATTATAGATGTTACATCTTTATTATTAATAAAACCCCTTTATTTCTAAAATTTGACACCTCCTAAGTGTTCACATAGCACAGTAATGATAGAATAATCTACGTATACAATGACAAGAAATCCAAATGAATTACTGCTTAGAAATGAGCAGTCAAATAATTTATCTCTTTTAACTGGGCTATGATAGTATGCATGCTGAACAAATGTTATTGACCCAATAGGAAAGAGATCAGATCAAAGGAAAATAGGACTGGACAGTATTTTAAGAGATCAGTTTCTCCATTCCTTTGCCCTAGAGCCAGATCATCTTTACTTAATTAATCCTGACAGATGTCTGCCTAACCTGTTCTTAAAAACCTTCAGAGATTCAATGCTCTTGATGAGATTTTCCTACTATTTCATAGAATCATTAAGATTGGAAAAGACTTTTAAGGTCATCAAGTCCAACCATCAACTCAACACCAGCATGCCCACTAAACCATGTCCCGAAGTTCTACATCCACACTTTTTTGGAACACTTCCAGTGCTGGTGACTCCACCACCTCCTCCAACATTTGGCCACCCTCTCAGTAAAATTTTTCCTGCTATCCAGTTTAAATCTCCCCTGGCACAACTTGAGACCATTTCCTTTTGTTCTATCACTAGTTACTTGGGAGAAGAGCCTGACACCCACCTCACTATGACCCCCTTTCAGGTAGTTGTAGGGAGTGATGAGGTCTCCTTTGAACAAGCCCAGTTCCCTCAGCTGCTCCTTGTAAGACTTGTGCTCCAGACCCCTCACCAGCTTTTTTGTCCTTCTCTGGACATGCTTGAGCACCTCAACATCCTTCTTGTAGTGAGGGGCCCAAAACTGAACACAGGATTCAAGGTGGGGCCTCACCAGTGCCGAGTACAGGGGCACAATCACTTCCCTACTCCTGCTGGCCACACTATTCCTGATACAGACCAGGACGCTGTTGGCCTTCTTGGCCACCTGGACACACTGCTGGCTCATGTTCAGCCGGCTGTCAACCAGCACCCCCAGGTCCCTTTCCGCCGGGCAGCTCTCCAGCCACTCCTCCCCAAGCCTGTAACGTTGCATGGGGTGGTTATGACCCAACTGCAGGACCCAGCACTTGGCCTAATTAAACCTCACACAGTTGACCTCAGCCCATCGATCCAGCCTGTCCAGATCCCTCTGCAAATTTCACCTCCAGTCTGGGAACCACTTAGACCCATTATATCTTACAAAGAGACTAGAATCCTCTTCTTTGTAAATGCCTTTTAAGTACTTCAATATTTACCATGTCCTCCTTCAAGCTAAACATTTTTTTTAGGTCTTTCTTCAGAGCTTGTGCTTTCTAGACCTACAATAGTTCTGCTGTTTTCCCGGCATCTTTGTAGTAGATCTGTGTCTTTAAGATGCTATTCCCTAAACTGATCAGTTGTCTTGGGTTGCAGCTCTTTACAGTAAATAGAGCAGAAGAATTATTTCACACATCCTACAGTAATAATCCTGTTTAGATGTCCTAGAATAAACCTAAAAAAAATATGCTTTGCCCAAAATATCCTTTGGTTTCCAAGTAGTAAATCTAGTAAAGAGCATGGAGAAAAATGGCTCAGGGAATTGTGGGATTGTTTGTGGTCCTAAATTGATGAAACTTATTTTTCTACGATGTAGATGCAAGCAGAATTTTTTCAGTGATAGATAGCTCAATCCTATGTGCCTAAATTGAGACAACATTTAAATTTTATTGCTGGTGATGGGGTTTTTTTTTTCCAAAAAGGAAAAGTGCTTCTTTTTCTGTTTCTGCCAGGTTTTTTTACTTAAATCTCAGTTTTTGTTGGCTGTGTTCCACAGTGACAGAAGATAAAGGAAAAAGCTAGTGCTTATTATGAAACAACCTGTAGCATCTAGCTGCATAAGAAGGAAAATATGAAACTGGGACTAAAACCTTCTAGGTTATGCAGACAGGTTAAAAAAAAAATAGTTTTTTTAAAAAATCAGTTTATTTTTGTGAACAGTTCTTTTTCCTGTTTTCTAAAGGGTAAAATTGAGGTGCCCTCATTGATTCTTGTAGGCTTTGTGGCTGCATTCAGGAATGTTGGCTCCATGGAGGAGCTGAAAGGATAAAAGAGCTGGATGCAGTGCCTTTCTTGGGTCGGGGGAAAACCTCTCTCACTGCAGTAACCCCGAGGGGATTATGCCCTGCCAGTTCCCTCACGCTGCGATCTGCCAGGCTTTCCTCTGTGCTTACTGTGAGAGGCAGGAAAGAAACAATGCTTACAATGGAGTCGACAGAGAACTAAAATGGTTTAAACTAGCGAAGTAGATTGTAACAAAGATTTATAAATGAATAAATGCAGGTTAGAAATAAAGTTCACATTTGTAACAATAAGAAAGTAACCACTGAAAAAATGTAGGGAGAAAGTAGGTTTTTCAGCCTCTTGATATTTTCACAAGTCTAAGCACCTTTCCAGAAGATATGCCTTTGCTGCAGACCAGTCCTTGATACAACTGAATGAACTTCATGACCTGTGCCATGGAGCTGGTCAGGTGTAGAAGAGGTAGCACAGGTAGCTGTCCAGGTAGGCAGATGTCAGAGTGAACAGATTTTCCTGGTCGTGGTCAGCTTTGTCCACAAGCGTGTTGAGTTTCAAAGACTAAGCTGAGTAGCAACTAAGGGCTAATGAAGCCTAAGTGCTTCTGGTGATCAGCATATCATGGTTCATCACACAATATAACAGATTTTGCAAACTCAAAAATATTGTGGTGAGGTAGCTTGTTGTTCCCGGGTTTGATTCCTCTGTCAATCCCCATATTCTCAGTAGCAGCTGAGTTCTCATGCTGTGAGTTGTGCACAGAGACACTGAAATCAGCAGGTGTCCCACAAGGTGGCCCTGTCCTGGCATGCTTTCTGGGTCCAGTCCCTTTTCACACTATGGGTCAATATGAGCAGCAATGAAAAGTTTTTCATATTCTTGAGGCTCTTTTACCTTTTTACCTTTTCTATACTACATTCATAATTATGTAGAGAGAGTGCAGAAAGGCTGTAAATAATGCATTTTTCTATTTTGTCTTATAACTCCCGAATGAGACACTTAACAAAATTCTTATGCTACTAGACAGTGGAATTTGCTGGAATTTGCAACGGAGCTTACAAAGACTTCTTGAGTTTTACTAGGTGGTAACAACTTTCATAGAGAATATTAAACCTTTTATTCCAGGACTTGAGCTAATCTCTTGCCCACTCCAGCTCAATCCTTTCCCTGATGTGATGGAGAAATCATGCCTTATAGGTGGGGTTCTCACAGATTCTTCAGAAGCACCTCTTACTCTGGTGACTTGTACACACGAATGAGATATTCACTGCTCATTCTGTCACTCTTTATTTGGGCTCTATACTTTTTTAAAAATTAAAATCTTTCAAAAATACTGCCTTTTAAAGATAATGTGAAAGAGCTTTTAGATATGTGCATGTAAAACTTCGGAAAAATAAGCACATAGAGTGAAAATGCCAAAACTTTCTCAGCTACTTTGCATTTATCACCAGCAGAGCAGAAGATACTTCTCCATTACCTCTCAAATGAGGAACATGTTTGGTAGTTATGAAAAAGCATCATAAAGAATCCATTTCTTCAGGTCATGATACATGATGTGTACTCCAGTGTAACAATTTGAAAAAGCTGTTCACAGACTATGAGCTTACTATTGCTATTAATGCCTTCCTGCAGGTTTCAAAATTTAATTTGTGTCTGTATTAATAAAAATATCTTCCAAACAACAGTAGAGGAAAAACCACCTGAACACTGTGGGCTTGGATTTACTAATTTCACTATCCCAAGGCATATTAAAGGCATGGGATAAAACATGTCATTGGTGCCTCTCTAATGATAAGTAGCATTATATGACCTTGGTTTTATTTCAATTATAATTGTTTCTGTGGTTTCCAGATGATACGGAGAAAATACCTATTGGATGTCACACTGAACACATTCATAGTAAATAACAGTCTGTTTCCTTAAAAAGATAAGGTAAAGGAGGGCTGAGAATATGCAAGAGAGAACTGTGATTTTGAGAGAGAGGTCAGACATTTCCACTCATGGAGCCACTTAGGCAAATGTTTAAAATCCAAAAGTATAGAACTTCTAGGTGTAGAAATAAGGAATATCAGGGGTGTCTGGAAAAGCCCGGATGAGCAGTAGCATACCACAAGCACATATGCAAAATGTTGGTGTCATGCCTTCACACTCATGCAAGCCCTTCTTATTTTAGTTTCAGCATGTCACAGGTGAAAAGGTCACAATACCAGAATAGTCCTGCTGGTGTCTGTTAAAACATGTTCTGTAACCCTATTTGTTTGTCATTTCCAGCCTAAGCACATTCTGCTATTTGGTAGGTAGGTGCCCCTTAAGCTAAAGAGTGCTGCCTTTTCTTTTTGAGCTTTCTTAATGTCGTATTGTCCTTCTAACGTACGTTCATCCTTCACGTTAAACAACCAAAGGGATTTTAGTCTAAAAGATTTTTGCAGGCTTTCCCAGCTGGACCAGCCTAGGGATGTTGCAGCCAGCAGACCAAGGTCTGAAGAGAAAAGCCTGGTTTGCCAAAAAGGAGCTGTAAATGAAATTCTGCTCTGCTGAACTGTTGTTAGCCATGGCCAGAGCTGTACAACAGGAGTAGTGCTTGAGACAAAGAATGCTTTTATCATTCTGTCAGTTGAAACTGCTTTCCAGCAAGCTCAACTGCCCACCTATATACTGCTGGTGAAGAAGCCAAAATACAAACCAACCTCCCTATTTCCTCCTCCAAATAATAACTTTGTTGTATCAGCAGCCAGAAGAGCAAAATTGCTATATTCATTTGCTAAGGTATTCCCATCTTGTCTTTTGTACGTTCAAAAACTCCTCTGTTTAATTAGCCCATGCTACATAAACTCAGTGATAACCTTGTACTACTGCATGAAGACTGGATGGAGGAAGATTACAGGCAAGATTTTTGTAGCAGAACTTATTGTTCAGCTTTACTATAGAAAGATACAGAGGCTGTGTGCTGTGAAGCACAGGAGTGTTAATATCTTTACATTGATCAAGCTGCATCTTTTTCGCATAGATGTACAGGAAAAGAGGATTAGTTCTGTCTTCTGCTGTAAGTAAGAAAAATGAAGCCATATTCTGATATGATGTAAATGAGCATAAATATGGAGTTAGAACAATATGCATCATCTGAGGAGTTGGTCTTACGAGGTTTTTTTCATACTGTTTAAGTAAATACTTAAGTTAAAAGTTGATGTTTCAGTGAAAAGATGTATTTGTCTTAGTTTTGAGCTTTATCTGATAGCCTATTCTTCTTAATCATATTACAGGAAGACATATGAAGTTTAACCATACCATTAATCATAACTGGGTACACAACGTGCTAGTACAGAAGCTTTATTGGTCTGTCTCCACTGGCAATTAATGCATATAATTTTGACATCTTGGAGATATTTTTATTTGAGCAACTAAAACCTTACTGCCAGTGCAGTCTTGTGATAAGTATTGTTACAAGCCTCATCTTATGAAGGTCTTTCTTACTTAAAAGAATGTCTTCAAATTTTTACAGAAAAGGCATTTAGCATATTCTGTACCAGTACCCTTAGCAGATCATACAGAGCTAATTGTAGCGTCAAAGCTATCATTAAACACAAAAATGTCTGCATGTACAGAGCATCTGTTTAACTGACAGAAATCTGCTCATTGTCTCTCCTTCGTTTCAGAGCAAGCAGAAGGGAGAATGAGATTTCCTGAATCACTCATGCAATTAAAATCTTCAGGAGCCTTAAAAGGTGCTTTCTTCCTTCCCTGTTTCTTTCTTTTATTTCCTTTGACAGAGTGATGAGGAGAGGCTGTACGTGAAAAATAGCCTTTAATTTCAGGGGCCAGAAAACTACCAGGCAGATCCTCAGCATTTTGCTGGCTCTGTATTTCACGCATTAGACATGTGAACATAAAGCCTGTGTTAAAAAATCCCAATGCAGTAAATACAAATCTGTGCAACTGAACTAGAAGTATGATTACTCAGTGATGCATTTGGATTGCCAAGATAGAAGAGCAGTGCTTTTAATTCACCTAGAAAATGGATCTGACAATAGATACTGACAATGAATAGGTCTAGATTTCAATGTAAATTCAGAGGTATTCAAAGTTAGAGATTGAGATAATCTGAAAAGCAAAGTATAAAAGCATATTTAAAGAGCAAAGTTAAACTTTATTAAAAAAAAAAAGAAAAAACAAAAAAAAACCAAACCCAAAAAACCAACAACCCCAAAACTCCATGACCAATGCTTCCTTGCCTAGTGAGTAATTTCTGTCATTTTTTAATATTAATCCCAGAACATTAGGGTCTAGCCATTCATAGGTTAGCAACTAAAGAGAGCTCTTGGATTTTTCAATGTGAGCTAGCAAAGTAGAAATAAAAAAATCAAAGTGTATAGCTGTTGTCAAAATGAATCCATTACCTTGTCGTGTTTACCCTTTTAATGGGGTATAATGAGCAGGTCATACTGTGAATGTAAGAAGCTAGATGTGGAAGGCACCAATTTATAGTCCGGTGGTTTTCATCAAATGCTTCAATTTCTAAAATGTGATAATCGGAGAACATAAGGAGTGCCATATGTGAAACAATTTTCTGTTATGTCATGTGTTTTGAGGCTATCTTGCTGCCTGTTATGTACTTCCATTATGAACAGAGTCCCCGTGCCCGTTAGTCTCTGGGTTTCTATAGGATAATCAAATAATTGTCATACTCCAGGTGTCTAAATCAGCTATTTAAGGCATCTGTCTTTGGCTCACAGTAGTGATGGATAACATACCTTTCCTGGTGCATGGACTTAGGTGCTGTCCAATAGCCAAAGCCCCAGCCCAGAAGGGGAAATGAACATATGGCTATGTACTTTGTTGGATGTGGGCCAGAAGTGAGAGAGCAACAAATGGTCTTCTGATTCTCCCTTTGGTGAGAATCATACATAACAGAGGCAATGCTTTCCAAAAATGAATAGCTTAGTCCTTTAGTGGATGAGAAAACTACATCTGTTTACATGAAATATATATGCATATACTGTCAAAAAGCAGAAGTGAAGAAAGTAATACACAACATTATAAAAGAAAACTAATGAGTAAATGAGGTCTAAACGTGGAGAAAATTTAGCTCTGTGGTTTGTGTTTCACATTACACAAAAATTTTGCCGACTAGTTTCAGTATTGATTAGCACACGTGGAACAATGTCATGCTCTGAAGTTGCTAACATAGCCTAACTTCCGATTGCACTGAAAATAAATTTGACATTTATGGGAATGGGGGAAGAAAGGGATTAGTTTGTACCTGGTTTCACACCTGTGCAGATCTGTTGGCTTTATTGGTATAACAGATTTATGCTGCCATAATCAAGCTCTGAGGCTTGAAAATACAATGAATTAATATTTTAGTAGGTAGATCCAGATGTATTTTTCAAAGACCCCAAACTGGGAGCTATCTTTCTCAGAACACAGATATGTTCATGCTGCAGACTGCCAGATAGCACAGAGCAGTGGGTTTCAACCTGTGGACGAAGGAATCTGTGTAACACAGCTGAGAAAAGCCTGTTGTTAGTAGACTAAATTTGCTCTCAGGGAGTTGGGGGTGCATCTCTGTTGGAAGATTTTAGACCTTTACAAGTCAGGAAGGACTGAAAATCACTGGTTCAGTCCCAACCAAAGCTAGCTTGGGAAGCAGAGGCAATCTACCTGTGGCTGTATAGAGCTTTGCTTTATCCTGTGTCTTGTCAGAAAAAAAATTGAGGGAACTAGATTATTTGAAAGTAGTCCAGGAGGAGCAACAATTCTACTTGAGGTACTAAAAAAATTAAGGCAAAATTAAAGATTTGTGCTTCCTAGTGGTAGAGAAGCCACATGTTCAATGTGTAAAAATTGTCATACTTTCTTTGCCTTTAATTAAGCAATGATAATCGCCATATGTGGAGCATTTTCCTTTATTTTGAGAACAATGCTCCTATTTCCTAGGGCTCTGAATTTTCAGTCTTTTCTCTCCATAAATCAGTCTGTAAAATGATTTTGTTTGAACTGCAGACTAGTTATTATTTATTGGATCCTTTCAAGAGCCAAGGCTGGCAGAACAAGTACATAGTAAACTTGAACACAGGGAAGAAAATAGGAGTTTATGGAGAAGTGACTTCCCCCAACATCTCAAAAAAGGTCGACGTAAGAGGTGGGGTTAGAAGCAAATCCTTGTGCTCCAGGTGAGTCAGAATCTAAGGAGACGTGAAAGAAAACGGAGAAGGTTGGCTTTCCTCAGGCAAGAAGAGAGATCTGAAGTACCAGATATCTGCTGTACCTCACGGGGGGACGTTAAAAATTTCACCCTAACAAGAACCATTCTGAGCTGTGGCTCCATGCATACTTTGCAGGCACACTACCTACCTTGTTTATGTGGAACCTAGCCTGCATTTATCCTAATATTTTGCTAAGGAAACATTCCTTTAAAAATAGTTACGGAAAACAAGCTTTGCCATGAAGGCCAGCAAACATTCTAACCTAAATCGGTCCAGGAAGTCTGCACTTCAGGAAAAAACCCTCAATTCAATCTATAGCATTTAGCCAACATCTTATCTAGTGAAAGTCAAGCTATTCACATTCTTTTCTGATATATAACCTGTTTGTTCCTCCCACTTCTTGTTCTGTACTTGTCTTCTGCAATTGCCTACCCCACCCTGACTTTGCACCTGAGACATCTCAAAATGTGTTTGCAGTGGTTCTAACCACCTCAACTTCATGAGAAGCAGATCTAAGGGTAGTTAGCCCTGCATGGTACTTGTGGGTGGCTTTGCTAAGGATTGCAATAAAATACTCTGATCTAGGGCCACTTGAGGGAGTTGCTATGAAGTATGTGGAAGAGCTGGAATAGATTTGACTTTCTCTGTACAGGTATAGGAGATGTAAAGAGATTCCCTATAGGATCCTGTGAGTTTTTACAGATGTTTATAGTATTTAAATTATGCTACATATATCCAGATTTTTTCCAAAGTTATGCTTTTTATCTCTATATGGCTCTGAATTATGTCACACGTTTTACAAAACCTGCATTATTCTTACTGATACCTTGTTTGGTTTATATCTGAAATTAAATATCTGTTTCAAATAGCTAAGCAAATTGGATAAAAGGACTAGCCTACATTGCTGGCCACAAAAATGAAAGACTTGGAGTAGTATATGGGAAGGGAAGGTGGTTGACTTTCTAGTTGTGCTATCCCACTTGAAAAAAGTAATTTCACCATATAATTTAAACATGAAACCATTCAGCATAGCCCAAATCTAGTTCAATGTGGTCTGCTAGCAAATCAGGATGACGACTGTGTATTCCAGTAGTGGTGTTGGATGTAATGGCATAGATTATTTGAATCATCAAACCTTGAAAATACTTAGTGTGGAGGGCTCCAAGGCTCCAATCCTGAGCAAACCTGTATGTGCTCTTAGGCACAAGGACATAAGAACATGTTAGTGGTTATGGGGGGGAAGACCAAAAATGCAGCTAACCCAGAAGCCCGAACAAAATGTTGTGCTGAGACCATACTAATTGCACCCTTCTCACACAAGTTCATGCTAAGCACTCAGATGATCAGTGACTCACATGTGAAATGAGTGCGTGAGGAAGAGGTTCTTGCTATTTTAGGCAATTTGTGTTTGGGAGTTTAGACAAAAGAAGTTCTCATCCTGTTCAGTTTCAATAGGTGGTTGAACGTGAAAGCACATCAGCTTGGGACGTCTTGAATGAACACCGAAAGTGCTTGCAGAGGCTTGATGAAACTGTATTTAGCTGTCCATGCCAGTAGTGATTTGTGGTGCTGGTCCCATAACTTGTTATTGACAGATTAAATTCAACCTTTTAAGCTGCCAGTTGAGAAACTAACCACCTGAGATATCAGAGGTGTCTTTCTGGAGCATCAGGCTATGTTGTCCTTTTCCTTCACAATGCTTAAGAACTTTGAGCTGTCGGGAGAAATGTTGTTTAATAAATATTCATACAAGCCATAAAAGTTTAGATTTGGGTTTGGCTTTCCTAGCTTGCTTTGCAACTTTTCAAACTTTTGAAATGTAAGTCAACAAAAAAAATGCAAAGGGAGCCCTGTAATTGACAGTCTGATTTCCAAACTTCTCCAACACTGTCAAATTTTGCACTGGGGGGAAGAGTAAGGAAGGTATATATCTTAGTGATAAAAAAAAATAGAAA
>NW_010518353.1:1515-1749 GCF_000687285.1 Phaethon lepturus | reverse complement strand
AATCCTTCTGAAAGCCGGTTTTGCCATAAAAAAAGTACAGTCAAAGAACCACAGAAGATCCAGGTTTTAGGAATAAAATGGCAAGATGGACGTCGACAGATCCCAATGGATGTGATCAACAAAATAACAGCTATGTCTCCCCCAACCAACAGAAAAGAAACACAAGCTTTTCTGGGCGTTCTGTGTTTCTGGAGAATACATATTCCAAATTATAGTCCGATGGTAAGCCCGCTC
>NW_010518353.1:0-265 GCF_000687285.1 Phaethon lepturus | reverse complement strand
CACTTCCACAAACTCGCCAAGGCAAGTGCTATGTGCTTACCATGGTGGAAGCAACCACCAGATGGCTGGAAACATATCCCGTGCCCCATGCCACCGCCCAGAACACTATCCTGGGCCTTGAAAAGCAAGTCTTATGGCGACATGGCACCCCCAAAAGAATTGAGTCGGACAATGGGACTCATTTCTGAAACAACTTCCTAGACACCTGGGCCAAGGAGCACGGCCTTGAGTGGGTGTATCACATGCCCTATCATGCACCAGCTTC
>NW_010518352.1:18933-19441 GCF_000687285.1 Phaethon lepturus | reverse complement strand
CGGCAGGCCATGTTACCTTCTGTTCTTACTCCCCAATGGCACCTCTCCTCTGGTGTCTCCCTTCACTCAGCAGCATCACCCCAGCCTGCTGTGAACCAGGACATGAGTCCTCACCCTGCTACCGCGGCCAGCCCTGCCTTGGACTCAACTGTATGTCCCCTAGAGATACCAAGCTACTATTCTCATCCTTCAAGGTGTGAGGTTCAGCTTTTGGGGTTTTTTGTGGGTTTTTAAGGGCACTGAAAATACCATGCCACATTTCCAGGCCTTTGCTAACACCCTGCAGGACATGCTCAGAAGCAATTTAACCATCATCTTTGGCACAGTAACTCCATTAATTGGATTATTCAGCAATCCCGTAACCTGCAACCACTCAAGGGCATCACAGTTCACAGGGGAGAGGCTGTGCAAGTCCTGTTTGGGAAGTAGCCTACTACTGAGGTCTTGAACATTCACAGTTGTTTTGCAGCCTACCTTTAAATCCACTTCCCATGAAAAGAGTTTTCCT
>NW_010518352.1:408-18923 GCF_000687285.1 Phaethon lepturus | reverse complement strand
CTGCTGAGCCACTCCTACACAGCTGAGGAAAGCTGCTGTGCATCCTCTACAGGGCAGCACCAAACACTAATTTCCCTGTACACCTCCATTTTTAACCAAGAAGCTACCAGAAAAGACGCACTGAACTTAAGACAAACATCAGTTCTAACTCCAGTTTTTATTTTTCACTCAAGTCAACAATCTATTGTTAAAACAAACACAAATCCAGGGAGCAAGGACAGCAACAGCTCCTTCTTACTGCGTAGATACACACAGCTCAACAAAGGAGGCACCACATCATCTCTATTTCAAAACTTTTCTCCTTTCAAGTTACCTCTGAGATAATGAGCTTTATACAATAACCATCACAAACATTGTTAGACACCCCCCCTATATTAGATATTAGGGGCCACCCCATAATCTGTTAAAGACCTTTTTACATGAAGGTCTGGAATTGGCAGTTTGCCACAAAAATCCAGCCTGTGGGGGCAGACATCATGACAGGCAGGGATGAGCTCCACCAAGCACGGTTGAGGTTTATTTTGACCCCTCAGAAGGAGGCAGCCGTTCATGTAAGAGCTGACAGTGGGAACAGTCACTGACTTTTAACCACACCTAATGCCAGCCCAGCACACAACTATTCAGCTACAAGCAGAGGCAGGATTATCTAATACTGAACTAATCAAACTGTTTAGGCAGAGGGATATACTCCTTTCTGCTAACTCCACCATAAGCTGTTGCACCTGCACCCCTGTCAAGAGACAGGGTCACTTCAGACTGCAGTCATCACCTGCTCAACACCCTACACCTTCCATTCACCATAGTCTGAACAGGGGCACCAAAACATCTCAGAACTGGTCAAACTATTTACACTGTTGTGTCACTGTGACAGAATGAAATTAGACATTTACAGCCACTTTCCTTTTTGCATCCAGAGGCACACAGTACTGCAGTTGATTCCTGTAATCTCCCCTGAGCACTCAACTCTGCCAACTCCCTGTCCCTAAGGAAAAAAATCAACAGCCTCAAAGAAACCATGAAGCCCTTCTCAGGACAACTGGGAGCATGGTTCAGAGACCACCCAAACATGCTCAAGAAGAGGGGGCACACAGAAAGCCAGGTCACTCAGTGACTTGGGAAGGATCCCCATCCCCTGACAGCACCACAGGTTGGCACTGAGGACACCACCACGTGAGTCTCTTAAAGCCACCTGAGGGTCCAAGGGTTCCCTTCATCACTGTATGCCCGAGGGGACACTGCTCCTTCTGGTAGATCTGAGGGTGCAGCCCTTTGCCATGCAGCTTGCTGTGCAGCCAGGCAGAGCTGAACTGAATGGCACAGTCAAGCAGACGCTCCAGATCTGAGAGAGCCAAGACAGAGCCTCGTGTTAACGGATGGATCTTGGCCAGGTACAAGATCTCATTCTTAATGATGTTCCCTGGAAAGGGTCAGAAATAAGGAGACAATAAGGATATTTCTTACCCAGATGATGCAGACCTACAGCTCAAATCACTGTGACTTCTGCCTCAAGGATCTCATTCCTCATACCAGAGATGACATACAAGGACTAGACTTACAGCTGGAATTGGACTAGAAGATAGCCTCTGCCCACTACCCCTGAAGCAGGCCTTCCTTTCTTCCACAAGTACAAGCCAATCCATAGTCACAGAGTTCACTGTGCTCACATGGTGCAGTCAAGCACCTGAAGCCTGTGGCTACAGACTGCAACCCTTGTCCTCAGGAAGATGGCCACATACCCTCAGCTGGATCAACCAGAAGCTGTAAGGCTATAAGGAGTTAAAGGTTCAGTCATGCAGCTCTGTATCTGTAGACATCCCACCCACCTTCTTCCTTTTCTTGCTCTGCCATGATGCCCTGGAACTCACCCAGCCCTGAAAAATATCTTTGGTCTAAGAGGGTGTAGCAGATGGGATCAGGTGCACAGAGGGCATCCAGTGCTCGGCCACGGTGGAACTCTACAGACAGGATGTCAGAAGCAGGATCGGCCCTCGGAGAGGAGCACCAGTGCATTCGGCAGTTGTAGAAAACAAGGAAGCCTCCACTCTGAAAGTGCAGAACCAGCCTGGGAGAAGCAGAGAAAGTTAAGTCTCTGGTCAGAAACATCCCTGAACCACTTGTTATATTCTGCTCTGGCTGAAGAAATTTGCACAGAAAGAGCAGAAAGAAACAGCAGCATAGCAACGGAGTGAAAAGATGCTGGGAGGTGAAAGGAGAGCCTGTACATGCTATAAGCTTAGGAAGAAGCACACAGCAATGCATCAGCCCTCGCACATGTCTGCTCGTTCTCATGACAGCCAGGGAGACATCTGGAAGTACCAGTCCCCCAAGCATGTACCCTAGTCCAGCTAACCCTTCCCTGCAGCTTATCACTGCATGTGCTTGTGTGCACAGGGTCAACAGCAGACACTCCAACACACCAGGCCACCATCTTAATGCAAGGGAGCCTATTTAACGATTTCAGCCAAGAAATTTGATTCTGAGCCCACACAACTTTTGGAAAATTGTTCTTTCTGCTGCTCCGCAGTCCCTAGGTGAGACAGCAGCAGGCAGGGAGATGTATCAGCATCTTGGCTCTCCCCAGCAGACAAGCCAGATGACCAAGGGCTCCAGCAGTCAAGTCCACAAATCGGGGAAACTGATGCTGAAAGTAGCACACAAAACTGACCGTGTCTCAAACTACTTGTATAGAAGTAATCCTTTGAAAGATTTCAGGATGAGGGAGCAGAGAGTATGTCCCTACTAAGTACACCACAAACAGAGGCCAGACACCCACCTTGTACATTAACCGCTCCAGTTAAAGAACTCACCAGAGCAGAGTACACGCTGCCATCCAGTATTTACCTCTTCCTTGTGCAGTACGCTTCCAGTGGGACTTAGGACACAGACTGTTGCCTGTGTTTTCAACACACTGCTGCCTTTAACAGCATTGCTCCAGTGAGTGATTCCAGCTGCCCTAGATGTATGCTATTTATCCAAGGCTTTTTTTTTTTTAACATTGATTGGGAGAAACTGGCATTTTCAGGATGCCAGACTGACTCATGCCTTAAAATATCTCTTTGAATAAAAATCTTAACCGAGCTGGTACTATGATCCCCGGGCTGGCAGGCAACACGCATCCCACAAGTGCACTGTCAATTCCCTGGTTGAACACACCCCACTCAAGCCATGTCTCATGCTTATCTTAAGAATTATCAGAGAAAAGACAGGGTTAGGAGCACCACCAAACAAATTTAGCTTGGGACAAAAGAGTGCCTCTCTCCAGAATGAGAGGCAGGGAGAAAGCAAGGTTTGTGGACACTCCACCAAGTACCTGGGTACTGGGTCCTTCCAGTCCCCCCTTTTATTGGCTTTGTTTGCTCTTGAGAACTCATTTGCCCGAACGCTGCCAAACAAGCCAAAGTGGAAGCGCAGCCAACTGCCTGGACCCCCTGCTGCATCTGGAGCTTCAGACCTGGAGTGTGGGAGTTCCTGCAGCTCGTCCTCCTGGGGCTGTGTCTGAGAAGCACAAACCTGTTCTTGCCCACCCTGGGCAGGAGAACTGGCCCCACTAGCAGCCTCTCTTTGCAGCACTGTCTCTTCTGCAGTTGGTCCTGAGGGAGCTTCAGCTGCCACAAATGACAGGTACAAGTTCTTCCCATGAACCTGAGGAAAAAAGGTGGGATGTACTGAGGATCCACATAACCTCCGTCTGTTCCATACAAGTGACTATTTTCTGCATCTTCTTTTAGATAGAGGGCACATCACCCCACCCTGAACACAGGATTCATCAGCACCTGAGCCATTCCCATCAGAGCTGCAGGCATCCTCTCAGCACCCCTTCTTTGTCTAGATGAAGCACAAGGTGTTCAGATGCCACTCCAGTGTGAAGCCCTCTCAGAGGCTCCTGCCAGGCCAAAGGGACATACTAGGACAGACACTCGGGATTTTGAAGTCTGTCATCACTGCTTCTCATTCACCCCCCCACTGTGTGCTGGCCTTGAGTGTCTCAGGAGAGGATGACCCAACCCAAGGGTAGCTCTGAAGCCACAGGCTAGCCACAAATGACTGTTGAGCCACTCACATCCATGCCCCCAGCTGAGACTATCATGTAATCAGAGGTGAGGCTGCACTAGCATTTGGTCAGTCAGGTCCAAATCATCATCTGAAGGAGGGCAGGCAAGCAAAGCCCCCAGGATTGACCCAGTCTGACTCTCACAAGTGCCCACAGCATAGACATTTCAACCTAGCCAGGTGAAACCCTGCCCTTGGGTATAAGGGAATTCTGCAAGTTCACAGCTGTGGGGAAACAAGGCTGCTGCTCCTGATATCCACATACTGGATATCTGGATATCAACTCTCTCATCTGCTACAAACGACCCTTGTCAACACCAACCCCTCATCCCTTGGGAGACACAGTATCAGTGCCTTAGCATGACTGACCAAAACTACAAATAATTCTGGGCATCTCTGCGTCTAGCCACAGCCCTGCAACAGCCTCTCCTCACAGTAAACCTGATCCCAAACTTTGCAACACAGCGGTACTCAAAAATGGGCATTCACACCTCTTTGGCCACGTGCACCTATTTTGTGGCTATAAACAAAGTCAACGGTCCACCTCAAACACAAGCTTGCTGTCATTCTCAGGTTGTGCACCTTCTGTGACCCAGAGGCAGGACAACAGTGGTTTGCCTCAGACTTGCCATGGGCCTATAAGTTCATCTTTAGCACAGCTCACCTGGGAGTCCTGGAGCCTCAGGGCATTCAGGTCATTCACATTGATCTTCCGGCTGCTTCCCCCCACCTTGGCCACCACTTGTCCCAAAAAAGGGGAGGTCAGCAGCTGGAACTTCCTCACTGACGGGCCCTCCGGCATGTCCAGCAGCTGTTGAGGGAATAGCAGGTCCTTCTCACACTTGGTGCCCTAGACTTGAAGGAAAGTTGCAGCTCAGAAATGCACAAAAACAGTCAGAGGCTGCGGTCACCACAGTCTCCTTACCCCCATTTTCCTCCTCAAGTCCCTGTATCAAAGTCCATGGAGAGAAACTGGTTCCTTTCAGACCCAGAGAGCTGGGGGAATTTCCATCCTTGGTGATACTCATAATTCAATCAAATAAGGCCCTGAGCAACCTGCTTTAACATTAGTTTTCACTCCACAAGAAGGAATTTGGCCTGGGGATCTCCAGAAGTCCTTTCCAGTCACAAGTTCTCCAGGAGTCCTAGAGGACCTTTAATTAGACTGTTTAGCGTCTCTCTCCTCACCAGGAACGAGAGCTCACCTAACTCTAACCATTCCCTCAGTCACAACCTTGATGTCCCAGTATAAAGGGGAAACACAACCTTGCATAGACATTAATGAACCAGAATCAATGCAGGCCATGGTGAGCCATCCTTCTCCCGATGCAGCCACCAAGGCAAGTGCTGCTCCCTGATAGGCACTGGAGCTAGGTCATCCCCTCCCCTTGCCTTACCAGCTGCTTGCCCCGCTGACTGCGATGGCATGCAGAGAACATTCATACACTCTACTAGCAACCTCTGGGATCAGAAGACTCTGGATGATGGGGAGATAAAGTAGCAACATCCTATAGCATCCTGTAGCTCCCTCCAAGAAGTCACATCAGTACATAAGGTGTTATTTTTTTTGCATGAAATCCCAGCCACATGTCACTTGCAGTTCTTCTGAGGACTTCTGCTGGGACTGGGTGCACAAGAAAGGAAGCTCCAGGATATGGAAAGCAGTTTGGCTTTCATCCCACAGAGCCAGTTCCCCCTGCAGATTAATCCCAGAGACCGGCATTGACCAGAGGCTCAGCTTCAAATTCCACTGCAGTCGGCACAAGGCTTTGAGCTACCTGGCACAGCTCCGAGCATGCTTAATGTGAAAAATCAACCACAATCTTGTGCATGGGCCCCCACCAAAAGAGGCATTCCCACCTCATGCTAGCATCTTAGCTTCTCTGCTGTCTGGGCTAGCTCAGATAAAGCAGCCCAGCAGCTCAGAGTGACTGTGAAACCAAAGCCCTCAGTACCATATGCTTCTGCCACAGCAAGGACATCCCTGTCCGCTGAAGCTCTTAGCCCAGAAGAAGTGTTTAAGGTAGCAGCCACCTCCACAGGGCTGTGAACAACAGTAAGGTGTGGACATAACTTCAACAGGAGCAAGCAAGGCAGCATGGCTGTAAAGCCTTCATGTGCTACAGCACAAACCAAATCCCTTTTGGAAGAGCTCAAGAGGAAAACATGTCAAGGAACATTACCTGGATCCACGACATGAAATTAAAGATATTAATTGGTCATACAAACTAGCTTCACCAGGAGTAAAAGACTGAGCTTTATTCCAGTGTCCCTCAGGCATGGGATCATTCACAGGCCAGTTCCAGTTTCACCCAGAAAAGCTGCATATTGTGTTCAGACTTTAGTAAAAGCCAGTTGCAGATCAAGAGTCAGCTAAAGAGACGCTCCTGCTGCCAAAGGCATCAGAAGCAATCTGGATCCCCAGGAGCAGCGTTCGGCTGCTGGACAGAGGTCATCCAAAGGGTCTTGCCTATGCCCCAAGCCCTTTGGGTCTTCCCCCTGACAGTCCAGGCACTGGCTTCATGTCAGGCAGCACAGAATGAGCCCCAGGACAGTTGAGACCTGAAGGAAGCTCATCACCTGCAGAGCTACACAGCTCTGCTGCTGATTCAGTTCACAACAGGCTCCTCGTGAGAGACTACAAGTGCTGAGCACTTTAAGTTATTAATACATGCATTCCCCCAGCTATAGACACTCTGGACAGCAGAGTAATGCTCCTGTTCAAGAGAAGAGCCTGCCCTTCTCCCCAGGGCATCAGAAGAACCAGCACCTGCTGACTTTGGTCTCCTTCTCTCCATGGACCTCCCTACTTCACCTTTTTACTTCAAGCCTACTTCATTATCTTCCAAAATGCTCCTCCCTCCAAGGGGGGAAGAGGAGGATAACAAACCCCAGCCGCCTGCAGGGCATGACACTCATCTCCCCAAGAGCATCTCAGAGCCTGTCCTAGCAGGCCACCTGAGCTAGTACCACTACAGGTCTGGGGCAGGGAGCCAGGAGAAGAAATCCTCCCTCCTATGTAGGGGCTCATTTCCAGTCCTTATGCTCAGACAGAAGCCAAACACCCACACCAGGAGAGAACAAGGAAAAGACTGTCAGGTTCATCCACCTCAACCCAGCTCCCCTGCACCCAGGAAATACAGCCCCACACTCTGCTGCAGAGGAAGCACTGCCGTGCCTTCGCACGCCTGCAACAAGGCTCCTGCAGGGATTTCAAGGCACAACCCTAACCCTCCATGTGCAATTAGGCAGGATCAGAGCTCACTATCTTCTCACACTCATCAAAGCATCAACTTGCAGCTTTCCAAAACCACTAAGCCCAGAAATTCCACAACCCTTCATGTCTCACAAGGCAGTGGAGGCAGTCTGCCCACACCAGAGCACTAGGGAAGAAGGAATCACCCAAGACTTTCACGTGGACAGTCCAGAGTCCCTAAAGCAGGCACCATAGCATGCCCCTGAACCCCACACTCCTGCACCCAGCCCTCAAGCCACTGCCCTTCCCAGGCTCACCCTGTACACACATTTGGGGAGCAGACCATGCAGCCTTTCTCCCCTGCTTCATTGCCCCCCTTCTGCTACTCCATGCTCCAAGAGCCCTTCCCCTGCCCCCAGCACATCATCTCCCACAGCCCCTCTACCCTCTCCCTAACCACCCTACCCACCCTCAGTATCACCTTCTGAACCCAAAACCCTTCCACCCATCCACTTTCATAGGGCGGGGAGGAGGACCCTCCTCCCCCAAATACCAGCGGAGCTCCTTGATTGACTGATGTGGGAGGAATGGGTGGGTTTTCAAGTGCTGCCCACAGTCACCTCCACCAGTTGCACCTGTGTCCAGGGACTGGTTGGATTGGGAAGGAAGCTGGAAGGAGGGCTGGGTGCTCGTAGGAGGGCTGTGCTTCTGCAGAGGGTGGTGGTGGCAGAGCTCAGCCCTTGCGATTTTGGCTTAACGGCTGTGTCTCTGAGTTCAGCTGGGAGCAACTAGGCTGAACAACAGACAACTACACAGAGCCATGTTAGTGAGCAGACCAAAAAGATAAGCTACCATGGTATTAAAAGTGTCCTGAGGAGCTTTTTCCCCTCTCTGCTGTGTTAGGGGGATTACCTGCTGCATGAAAACATATTGGATGCTTTCCCCACTTTGTATTAAAGTCATAGAATCATAGGCTGGTTTGTGTTGCAAGGGACCTTAAAGATCATCTAGTTGAACCCCCCCGCAATGGGAAGAGATACCTTCCACTAGATCAGGTGGCTCATTGTCTCATCCAGCCTGGCCTTGAACTGTTCTGTTGATGGGTCTGTCACTTCTGGTGTTTGTCATCCTGAGCTGGCCATCCCGGTTCCTAGCTACAAGAAGGGGCCGTGTGTGACTCAGGGCTTAGAGGCAACATTCAGTCTCCTGCAATTAATTAATTTTTTGAGAGTCCCCAAGTCTGAGCAATTAATTTACCAGTGATTTTACCTTTCATTAGAATCTTATGTTTATATGAATAAACGTTTCCACCATGAGGGTGGTCAAACACTGGAACAGGAACCTGGAGGCGTTGTAGGATTTCCATCCTTGGGAATATTTAACACTTGACTGAACAGGTCCCTGAGAAACTTGATCCAGTCTCTTCTGATTTAAATTACTCTGTAATTCTATCATTATGAGTTCCTTAGGACAGGACCTATTGCACCATTGCTTCTCCAGGTGCACTTCATATGTGATCATTTAACCCCAGCCCTCTCCAAGAAGCTCACGAGGGTAGTCAGAGTCAAGCAGCAGCCTTCTGGTTTTATTTTCATTGTTTTATTTCCATTAGTTCTAAAGGTGTAGAAGTTATGTGGATTGGTAGCCATACTACTTCATAATATATATTTTTTTACATCTTTAAATAATTACAGCTTGTTCAGTTGGTTGGTTTCCCTCTCCCCCTTACAAATAAGTGTCTGTTTCTGTAGGACCTTCCCAGGTGATCTGGGAAGCTTCAAACTTTATACATGGGGAGAAAAAAAGCAAAACAAAACACCGCCTCTGACATAGTCACAGCTTCAATGTTATATTAAGAGTTGTTCATTGCTTTTAAAACTCCCTTACAATATTCCCGAGCTCCTCCTGATGGCACCCTCTCCAGCCAGCTCATAAGATTGCAAGGGAAATATGGATCTTTTCTGATCAATTTACAAAAGAATAACCAAAGTGATTCAAGGTATTGCACTTCCACAAAGAGGAAAGACATTCAGAAATGGTTAAATGACCTTTCTACCCTTCTGGCTCCCCATCCTGGTTCTCATCTGCCCATCTCACTCTGGTGACCACTGAGCCATTGCAAAGGTCTGGTTTGGCACAACCAAACCTTGTGCTGCAAACCCTTCGACATAAAAATTTGCATGTGTCATTAATGATGACCTCTAAGGGAACAAATCCTGTAAACACATTTACATATGTGCTTAAGTGTTTTGCAGCACTGGGCGCTTCCTTCTTAGTCCTCAGGGCAAGGATAGTTCTTGGTACTGCATTTGTGTAGGACCTGGCCTGGGTCACTAAGTTCTCCAGCCACGCTGCAATGAAATAAATTATTGCAATAAAAGCAATAATTGTCTTGCCCTAACGAGTCTCTAATAATTGTGTCTCTAATTTCATTAGCAAAACAGGCTCTAAATGCCATCATGGGAAGGAAAGCCGAGTTCAGATGGAACCCAGAATTTTGTAAGTTGCCCCTCTTGCTAGAACGAGCCGAGTCTCCTGAAACTGGTAGCACTTTTATCTTCCCGTCCTGTGAGTATCCCTTCACCTGCCACTTCTGGTGTTTGTCATCCTGCATTGACCGTCCCAGCTTCTACCTACAAGCAGGGGCTCTGTGTGACTCCTGGGCTTGGAGACAACGTCCAGTCTCCTGCAATGACTCATTGCTTGGGAGTCCCCAAGGCTAAGCAATTTATTTACCAGTGATTTTGCCTCTCATTATAATCTAATGTTTATTTGGAAAAACATTTCCACCATGAGGGTGGTCAAACACTGGAACAGGAACCCAGAAGCGTTGTAGGATTTCCATCCTTGGGGATATTTAACACTTGACTGAACAGGTCCTTTGGAAACCTGATCTAGTCCCTTCTGATTCAAATTACTCTGTAATTCTATCATTATGAGCTCCCTAGAACAGGACCCATCTATTATGGTGTGTTTGTACAGCACCTAGCATGACGGTGCTCCATCTGAGTTCAGCCTCTCACCACCTTGACATCAGTGTTGTCCAGAATATGGCAAATGCTCCTGGACCGACAATACCTCTACAACAATTTTCGGTAATCGAAAAGAACAACAGAACCCGATGTATCTGGACTTCTACTGTTTGTGGTGCAGAAGGGGGGACAAAAGAGCCAGTTTCCACCACTAAAGAGAACCAGGTTGTCCTCACAGCCCACAGACCCTCACCTTTTGAAAGCGGACATCTTGTTCTGTTATCAGGGTCCTTGTAAATGCTCCTCACTGTGTTTCAAGAATTATTTTTAAGGCTTTGAGGAAGGCTGAGAACCAGGTATCAAATCTCTACCGTGGTCATATAGATAACCTGAGGGAGCATAAGGCAGGCTTATGTTCTGCAGGGGTTTTCTCCTCTTGCATTGCAAGCAGATTCCTTTATGGCATCTCGGAGTGTGTTTTAAGGGCAGGTGAAAAATTCAGCCAACGAGTTTAGCTCTGAAGGCAGTAGAAGGAGTGCATTAATAAGGCAAGGTGAACAGAACCTCTGGGACCATCTGTATGGAAAGAGAAATGGGGTGTGTGGTTGGTCTGGACTTTAGCTACTCTCCAGGAGGCCACCCGCTCCCCTCCCTCTCAGGTTGTCCAGGCTAGTTCTCGATCTCTCAGATGTGTGCATTAACCAGATGGCATCTTTGTGGTGCATGCTTCTCTGTCACAGAGAGGAGTTCACACCCAAGAGAGATCAACTGCCATTTACAAAGGAATGTAGTTCAAGAAGGAGGCCGGCTGAAGACCTGCATGCCTGGGAAGAAATGCCTTTATGTTTTCACCCCAAATTCATATTTTTAGGTGTTATTTCTGGCCTCTTCTCTGCAGCTTACCAGGCCTGAGCAGAATCACAGAATTTAATTAATTTTTATTCATGTTTCATGAATGTCTTTTCCTTGTCTGTAATTAACACTAACGAGACTAGACCCTTCATTAGCTCAGCAAGACAGAGTGGAAACTCTGGTGCAAACACCATCCAGCCATTCCCTTGGCATTATTGCCATGGTGGTTTTCTCTGGGGAGTGCAGAGGCTCTGTTGCCCCTCCCAAACCCTGCAAATCAGAGTTACGCAGAGCACAGGGAATGTGAAAGGGTCCAGGTCTCTACTGTGACTCCAGTCACAGTCTTTGTCACAACAAGTCCACTTAAATCCTTCTCCTTAAAGAAGCTTTTCTACCATCAAGGGGAAAATGGTGAGTTCAAACAAAGAAAATACAATGCCATTCTTTTTCTTCAACCATGTATGTGGCTTTCCTCTTCTCCAAGCCATGTATCTTGGTATTTGGGTGGAAACACTCTTTGTGGGAATGTTAAACATTGGGAGATGGAGGATGGCATATTTCAGGGGGGATGCACAATCCCTCTTCTAGATTTTCACTTGGTAGTTCCTTACTTGAGTTCTGGATGCAGGGAAGAAAGAGGGGAGCTGGGAAGGCAAGAAGAGCAGCAGAGTTTGGTATTGGACAGAAACAAGAGCGGAGAATCTTGTAGGATGAGGTCTCCCAGAAAATCTCGAGAATCTGTCCCTCCTTGGAAACGATGAAAATGTCATGGCAAGCATCTGGTGAAGCACTTAGACTGCATAGAGGAGCTGTGGCATCGAGTTTGTTAAGCACATGCTAGAGAAAGAGCAGTCAAGTATAGCAGTGATCCCTTTGGGAAAAGGGAATGAGTCAGTGAGCTCTCAGCATCTCTTCCAGCCCCATTTGCTAGGATTCCCCGGTTGCTGAGAGCCTTATGGGCAAGAAAAAGCATGAATCTTGTTTAATACTCATGCATGAATGGAGTTATGCTTCTCTTGCAGGCAAGCAAGTCTGTGCACATGCTTGGTAAAGAAAAAGGCTCCTGCCTAACCTCTGTTAGAGGCTGAAGCCTTCGCTTGTTGCAAAAGGTGAAATCCTTAGGGATTAGACGTGTGAAATGGTCGTAAGCCAGCTGTTAGGGGGAAAGTGGGCACTTACAGTACAGTCAAAAATAAATGACAATCAGATTTCATCAATGACATCAAAACCAACAGAAAAGTATGCCAAATAATTAAATTAGCTGTCTCGAAAGCGATGGCATAGCAGCAGTAGAAGAGCATCTTTCACTTGCTGTAGTCTTGAATAATCTCTAAGCCTGGTTTGTAGCTATCCATAAGGGAATTTTCTCCAGGATTTGATGACCAATGTGGGTGTCTTCTACTTGCTTCCAGAAGGTTCCTCCTTCCAAAATCTCCCTTTGACTTTGGACAGACCTTCTCCAGGCCCAGCCAACAACCTTTTGGAAACACAGTCCCATGATTTTGTAATGATAAATAGGAAAGGAGTTACTATTAAATACAGACATTCATTAGGTTTTCAGACCATCTAGGAAAATGAAGACAAAGCTCTAGATGTGGGAGCTGAGGATGTGTGGCAGAGGGGGGTCTCTTTTTTCTTCTCTGCCCTAGAGCATATCAAATCCACTAAAGCCACCACAGCATATCTAGAGAAGTCTGTTCAACAAACTGTTCTGAAACTGGCTCCATTTGGTGGAAGATCACTGAATTTGGGTAATGAGAAGATGGTGGCATTTTCCTTTGGTCAGGAAGTAGATGACAGAAGTAAAAAAGTGTCTCTGCTCCACCATCGTCTGAGTCTTAAATGCCAGATGTTTTTAAATAAACAAAACTCAAGAACTGTGTCCATCTTTGTGTTTCTGGCTACTTCACAGAAGGTAGTGACAATCAAATAGAGAGGCTCATTTAAAGTGGGAAAAAAGGTTTCAAATCCATTAGTTACTTTGAGATTTGAGTCTTCTCTGTTCATTTCATAAGAGCTCTCCTACACCTCAGATAAGTCCTCTTTACCTCTTTGCTGGACCATCTCACAAGGGGAGACAAGGCAGGAGAGCAGGGGAGGTGGGAAACAACATTGCCTTGATGATTACGTGGCATCTTCTTCATCACTCAAGCACATTAGCCTGAAGTCCATGGGTGGAAGAATTATGCAGTTATGATGTCCCCATGATTTTCAGCTAACACCAGGCTGTTCCAGGAGTCCTGTTTGGAGCTGGTTTGTGGAGATTGGCTGATAGCTGACTGGTAAGCCTGCGGCGAAAGCTTCAGAGCTGAAATCGCAGGGTGAATAGATGATCCATGTCCGGACATGGCAGGGACTGAGAATGCCTATGGAAAAAGGAAAATCCTGTGAACAAAGCTTCAAACCATAGAGGACCACAGGAATCCCTTTATGGGGGGCTGGTGCTATTGTAATAACGTCTGTGGATTTGCTGTAGAGCTCCAGATTGCAGCTCATGCGTCATACTTTGGACAGGCTCCTTCCTTCTTGTTCCAGACCCTGTTCTTTCATATTACTGCATATGGGGCATCTTGTTATCTTCTAAATGTCATAAAATATTGTTTTACCTCCCATTTCTTGAGATCTCATTAGCCTTGGGCTCTCCTAGCTTTCAAAAGGATTGGATTGCAGAGCACATAACAGGGCTGCAAAGTGCAGGTGCAGGATCAGTCCAGCACGACACTCAACCACATATTTTTTTCTCCAGGGAGAAAACTGGAGTTCCCTGTGTGAACCCAAATGGACTGCAAGTATCGTATACCTCTGCCTCTTAATCGTGCTGTGCTGTGGGGATCCTCAACCAGGGCACAGTTATTAAACCTGCAGACATTCACACAGATCAGCTTCCAGATCTGAGTGTTGCTCAGCAGGATACACACCTTGCATGGATGCAGTGCTGGTCCCAAAACATTTAGTTATGGATATGGTACAGAGCACACCACTTACCCTGCAGCACTCTGCCATCATGCTGGCTTGCTTTACCTTTGCAGGGACTCAACTCAGTTAGATTTGGACTGTGGGAGTTTATTCTCCCCACACTGCATTTCTGATATTGCTCAACACACAGGCAGCCAGTGCAGAGAAAGTGGGATGATGTTACCAAGTTTTTCCTTGCCCAAGACAAATGAAATCAAATCACAAAAAGGGAACAGACATTTTCGTGCTATGTGACCTATGTAGCTGCCCAGCTAGAAGGAATTTCATGTTTTCAAGAAAGCTGTCACTTCTTACTGTCTATTCAGGACTGCCACACATCATTAAAAACCTATATTGTGCTGTAGACATGGTGGCAAGAATGTGGGGTTTTGCCCCATCGCAGAGGATTGATCTCTTACTGTGAACTCCTAGACCCCTGGTTTGAAAAGAGGCAGCCTTTTTCCACGGAGGTTTCAAGGATGTTGTTCTCACCATGTCTACCATCCTAGTTCCCATCTTCGTCCCACTGCCAGCATCTCCCCTCTGTACCTGAGAAATTGGGCTGGGGTGCCCGTAATGAGATGAGAGCCCAGGTTCTGTTTTTATGGGGCGCATTTCCTCAGTGGTCGTGGTGCTGCTGCTGCTGCTGGTGGAGCTGGTGGTCGGGGTAAGACTCTCACTGCTGGATGGACCTGTGAGAAAGCAGATGGTAAACAAGGCTCTCCCCAAAGACCTTTCAGTACAGAGCTGTACCCACCCACCTGAAGTTAGTGTGGGTAAAAATAAAAAAATAAATAGTGGGAAGGGCTTTGTTATTGCTGAAAGGCATTCAGACATCCCCCATTTTTGAAGATTCAGCCCATTTTGTGGCTGGGTGTCTGACTCACAGGACATGATGGTCAGAAACACAAGCGCACACACATATACACATACAATAAACTCCCTCGTTCAACACTTGCCTGCTGGCGTCTTCGTTTTGTTAAGGTTCTTCGGCTTGCGCTTCCTTGTCTGAATGCCCTCTTTTCTCATTGCTAAAGGCCTTGGAACCTACAAACCCAAATATAAAAGCACATTGGTTTCTGTATGTCCTTAGGGTCATCTAGAAGAACATGATTCCAGCTCTGCCTCATAGGCTTCATGAAAACCAGTTGCTTTAATTGAAAGAAACAACAAGATGGAGCCCAAAGTCACTGGTCAGCACTGCTGTGTGAAGACATATGTCAAAGCTGTAAGGTGTGCTTCCAAACAATGGTTGATGCCCCATGCCTGTCAGTGTTTAAGGACATTTGGACAATGCCATTAATAATATGCTTTAATTTTTGGTGAGCCCTGAAGTGGTCAGATGGTTGGACTAGATGATCGCTGTAGGTCCCTTCCAACTAAAATATTCTAGTCTATTCTGTTCTAGTCCAAATAGGAATAGGTAAGCTTTTCACACCATAGATATTGAGTGTTTTAAGGCCAGAAGGGTTAAGCAGCTCATATGATTTACTTTTCTGTTTAACTCGGAGCAGAAGACATCCTTCTGGCTAATACTTGCTTTCTGGAAAAGTACCAAGCCTGTGTGCGGAGACCTCCCTTAGGAACCGATCCTACTGTGGTAGTCACCCTCATAGTCAGAAACACACTGGGATTTCTAGGAAGAATTTGTTGGGTTAGGTAAGGCTTCCCCTCATCCGCCTTGACTTCTAGCTTTGACCTGTCTCTCATGAATGCTCTTCCATCCACTCTGAAGCACTGGAAATCCTTGAGAGCATGGATGTGCATAAAAAAACCGTACAAATAGCAACGAGAAGAGGAATTTGCTACTAAGCAGTTGCCAGGGTGTTGAAGGCCTCTGTCTCTGCCATGGGGGTGTCCCTGTTGCTGCTGACTGGTGGGAGAAGGACTGGAGATTTGCATTTTGAAGTCCTGCTATGCCTTGGACTCCAACAGGATATAAAAGACGTGACATGGATACATGAAGCCCCCACTGACAGGAAGAGACTATCTGAACACCCGTGCAAGAAAAGTCATCAATAGCTCCTATGACAAGTCTACAACCAAGTCTTAGCTAGGATCTTGCAGCCCATATGAAAGGTCCAAGACCTCCTTTGTGCTTCTAACTCAGGTTTTTCACTAAAGTGCCTGAATTTAGGTGGGAAGAATCTGGGCCTACTTTTATTGGGTTTTAAGACTTGGATGCAAAGGGTATAAAATTAGTATGTGATAAATGTCCTGCATCCATCACCCTTTGCCAGTATAAACATGATGTAATGTTGTGGGGGACTAAGTCCAATAGGGACAGCAGGAAAAACAGCTCCAAGAGAGCACAGAGTTGTACAACGAAGCCAGTCCCCAGCTTGGTGCTATCAATACCCTCCCCATAGAGAGTAAAGATCAATGAAGACATTACCCCATGGAGCTTCATGTAGAGTCCGCAGGCATTACAGACGGGCTCTCCCTCGGCATTTCTGCGCCAGAGTGTGGTTGTCGTTGTGTGGCAGTTGGCACAAGAGAGGCCGACGCGGCGGGAAGCAGACTGTGAGAAAATGCAGAGGAAGAAAACATATCAGCCCCCACAGGTACCACCAGCAACATCTCAGATCCCAACAAGCTCACTCCAGCACGCCTCAGGTTCTCCACTCCTCTTGCCTCCCTTCTCATTTCTCTGCCTTTTTCCCTTCTCACCTTGGTGCAGTGGATAACACAACTTCTTTTTTCTTCCCCTCTTGCCTTTTAGCTTCTGCTCCACTGCCTTTCCACTGCCTCCTGCCTGCCAGCGCTGCACAGACATCTCAGCTGTCCTGGGGCATCTCAGATGGTGCCAGAGACATCACCTGAATAGTGCCCCAGATCTCCAACAGGTCTAGTAGCAGCTTAGAGACCCACTGCACCTGCACACACCTACACTAAGGTGTCTGGATCTCAGACTGTCCTGCCCTTTCAAGCTCCCAAGCCCTTCACCTTCCAAGCATCATGGCATATCCCAAGAAGACATTATCAATGCCATGAATGTTACATACTCCTTGCTGGGTTTGCGTGATGTTGTTCGTGTGGCTTGAGGGGGAGATAAGAAAAAGAGTGCTTCCAGCAGCATCGTCTTCCTAGAGATAAAGAAGGATAATTAATAGGAATCCCCACTAACGAAGCAGGGCAGGGAGCAGACCTTTTGAAATTCCCTGAGTGATCTGGTTTAGCCACGCTCAAAAGGCCACAGAAGGAAGACAATGAGCTTGCAACCATATAAAATATCAGTTGTGAGCATGGAAGCGGAGTGGGAGGTGGGGGAAGAAAAAGCCACATCCTCTATGCCTGCCTGACCCTTCCCAAGCATCCTTCAAAGCATGGGTCTTAAAAGGCTGATGGGCAAGGGTCAAATTCCCTCTTTGCTTGCTGATAAACTGGGGACTGAACAGACGTGCTAGAGCTGTGTGAAGACATCTGTTCTCATGGTGCCTCAAGAGGAGACTACAGGGAGGAAATCTGGTGCTCTGGGACATCTACCCAGTTCTGCAGACCTCAACAGCATAGCTGGCTGCTGTATATGAGGTGAAAGCCCAGGGAACAGGGACCTGGCTGCTAACAGGGATTTCCTCTGTGATCTTTGCCACAGCTTTCTTTCTGTGTCTTCTCCCTCATTATAAAACAGGATCAATTAATCTACAGCAGCAGGATGATAAAAATTGAAATTCAAGTACTTCTTAAGACTTCAAAAGCTGGAAGCCCCTTTGGTGCAGAGAAACCAAGCACTCCTTTCGTTGTAACCTCACCATGTATTAGCTTCAATCATTGGCTTTTTAAGTGGACTGAGAGCTTAAAAACAGGCTTGCAGCAAAGGCAAAGACCTCCCCTTTCAGGGCTCCCTGGCTTATCTCAGTCTCCAAAAAAAGGGGTTACACGGTGAGAGATTAAACCCGATCACTTATACTGAGTATATTTATTCAGGCAGACCAATTGCCACTACTTTAACCACACCCTTACATTGCATTCCTAGACATATCCTCCCTTTCATCATGGAAATTCTCCTTCAGAAGAAAAAACAGGAATTTGGTAATTTTTGCAAGTTTTCCAGATTGCCAAGCGGCAAGAACACACATACGGATCTGCACAGCCCATGCATTTATATTTCTCATGGGTTTTTCCAAGCCTTTCCCCAAGCCTATGTAGAGTTAACAGCATGCATTGTTACTTGCTGTAAACGACCAAGCCTGGTAGCCAATGGGCCATTCCTTGACTACACAGATGTGCCCAAGGATAACATAGAATCACAGAAGGGTTTGGGTTGAAAGGTATCTTTAAAGGTCGTCTAATCCTGCAGTGAGCAGGGACATCTTCACCCAGAGCAGGGTGCTCAGAGCCCCGTCCAGCCTGACCTGGGGTGTTGCCAGGGATGGGGCATCCACCACCTCGCTGGGCAACCTGGGCCAGGGCTTCACCACCCTCATTGTCAAAAATTTCTTCTATCTAGTCTAAATCTGCCCTCTTTTAGTTTAAAACCGTCACCCCTT
>NW_010518352.1:0-342 GCF_000687285.1 Phaethon lepturus | reverse complement strand
CTCCGCGTAGCCTTCTCTGCCCCAGGCGGAGCCCCCCCAGCTCTCCCAGCCTGTCCTCCAAGCAGAGCTGTTCCAGCCCTCGGAGCGTCGCTGGGGCCTCCTCTGGCCCCGCTCCAGCAGGTCCGTGTCTCTCCTGTGCCGAGGGCTCCAGAGCTGGACGCAGCCCTGCAGGGGGGTCTCCCCAGAGCGGGGCAGAGGGTAACACGTAGACCAGTAAATGTAAGGGAGCCAGGCCCCGGGTGCCGGGGTGCAGAGGCTGCCTGGCTCAGTCAATGCCGTGTCGTGGAAGGGATTTCACAAGAGGGCGCTGGGTGGCTGTGGCTGGTGACCAGCGCTCAAGCT
>NW_010518351.1:40780-41179 GCF_000687285.1 Phaethon lepturus | reverse complement strand
GCCCTCGGCCGGCTGCAAAGCGCTCGTTTTCGGAGGAGAGCTGCCCGGGGCGGCGGCAGGGCACGCTCGGGGGCAGGAACCGGACAGACCTGAGCGCCATGTCACAGCTCCCACCTTGTGTGGCTGCAGAGCCCAGGAGGAGGTTTTGATCACAGAAGTGGAAATAGTTCAAGTTCAGAGAGTCAGGTAAAGCGTAAACAAAATCCAGTAAAAAAGTACTTGTTTAACGAGGTGTCATCTAAGTGGGAGTTAAATTTGTCTGTGCCTTAATTGATTCATTCAACGGGATTGCATGACTGGCTGAGGCCAACAGACCTTAAAAATCACTACACATTTTCAACACCAGCATGAAAAGTGTAACGTATTAAAACATTACCCAACCTTCAACCTGATCTCTTT
>NW_010518351.1:31101-40770 GCF_000687285.1 Phaethon lepturus | reverse complement strand
TATTTGTAGTAAAATTATTCCATAACCAAGCTAGAATAACACAGGTATGTCCCGACAGGAAGCCCGGGGCTGGCGTCGCTGCCGTAGGTGCTTCGCCGAGGCCGCACGGGGAAAAGGTGCTCCCCGAACATCAGCCGCACGTCCCTGCGGCGGCACTTTCAAGGCCTGACTGTGAGCTACCGACAAAAAGCTTCAACACAGCGTTGATTTGTGTCTGAATAAGCATTATTTTTGTGTGGTACATTTGTAGTTTTTGCCAAAAATGTACTTTGCTCAGTCATTTGGGTGATATTTTTTTGTTTTACTGAATTTGGCTGGAGGAAAATGGTTATGGCTGAATCGCTGCTATAAGGAAACTCAGGAGGACAATGGCAAATTCAAACACTGAGGATTTTCCCTTTGCTTGTTGTGGTTTTGCTGGCAATGATCAAACAGCCAAGAAAGGAGCACAAGCCTGCGGAGTTAGGGAGGTGGGTTATCCCAGGCATTTTCCAAGTGGCAGAGCTGAGCTGATACTCCAGAGAGAATTTGCAAGCATTGCCAAACAGGTTTTGAAATGCTACAGATTTGCTTTGAAATTAGTAAGAGTTGGTTTATTACTTGTTTTCTACTTCGGTAAATATATTTTTTTGGTTGCATTCAACAGAAAACAATAATCTTGTGAAAATCCTTGGAAACTTTTTCCGTTTTCCTTTTCTCGTCTGTAAAACTTTTAGTTATCCAATCTGGAAACAGAAAGACTATCTTACTATGCAGGGTGATCAATTACAAATGATAAATAGCAAGTAGCAAAGTGCTGAAAATCCAGGCATTATGATCAGCTTGCAAACATCCTTTGTGCTCAGCATTTCACCAAAGTGCTCATTGAGCAATCATGAATAATGAACACAATAGTAAAAAAAAAAAACCAACACGCAACTTTGTTCAGTTAAAAATTGGCAAGGAAAAAAGTCAAATAAATTATTCCATATGATCAGTTTTCCCCTCCAGTTACTGCTTTATCCTCCTCTCCACAACGAGAACCGCCAGGACCTGCCTGCTTTTTTCCTGAAGTTTTTTTGACGATCTACTCCTGGAGCCCCTCCCTCTCAGTCTGCAGCCGCAGTCTGTCTCATGGAAAATATTTGGTGGACTGCAACCAAGCGCCCCTTTACACGCGAGCGCTCTAATCCCACTGAACAAGAGTGCCTATTTTTCAGAACAGAGAATGAGCTCCCCTACTTCATCCAGACGAGATTTATATCAATGCCCAGATTTAAGGCAGAGATTCCTAGCTGTTCCCTCATGGGGAATGAGATGAAAAGAAAGAGTTAAAATTTCTGTGCTTTGGACAAAACACACGTATTTGTTCAAGGAAAAAAGTTGTAACAAGAAGATATGCACGCCTGATGATGAATGAAAGCTTGTTTGTACCTAATGTATCGAAGAAATTGTTCAAGAGCAGTTAATTTTGCCATTGCAATGTCTTTATGAGTTATCTGCCACAGAAGTACTTGTTTTAAAAAGATGAGTTGCCTGGCAACCACTTTAACATAGAGCAGCTGACTTTTCTGAACTTTGGGAAATGTTTTATTCATCAGCTGGTATTCTTTGCTCACTTCCCTTCATTTCCAAATTCCCTTTTCTGATTGTTTACATGTTTTTACATTCTGCAGAGCAGCTTCATGGTCTATCCAGTACTATGCAGTAATGGACAGCAGTTTTTGCATAATGGACACCAGTTTTTGCATAAGTCACTTTAAAAAACAACAGGCATTCACGTTATAATTTTTACTGTGCACATACTCAAATCATCATATGACTTGACCTAAGCCTTATGATGGCGGCATGTTTAGAAAGGCTGTATTGATTTTTTTTGCTGTTAATTAATTTAAAAATCAATACCAGAGACATTACTTTCCTCCAGGAATTGCCCACAGATCTGTTGATATCAGTTTACAAGTAGGGAATTAAGACGCTGGTAAATAAAGAGATAGAAAGACAAGAACTGTTTCAGATTACGCCACTTGGAAAAATTACAAGAAATCGGGAGGAGGGGGAAAGGAAATATACAGAAGAGAAGTTCTTGCCAATAATGAAATAGTTCCCAAGGGAAATAACAGACGTCTCTCATTCTGAGCCTCTTCCTCTATAATTTGTACGGCAATACAGAACCTGAACAGACCAAAAGAAAGACACTGACATTTTGACCCACCTAGCTTTTTGAAGCCTTCATTATCAAACACAGTTTGATAAAAGGCACCCTCATGTGTTGGTTTAATTCTCCGTGCGGAGAAAACGTTGTTTGATCTCCAGCTAGGGGACCACATCTCCTGAAGCGCTCACGTGGAGTAGCACACCTTGAGGCCCTGACCCAAGGAGCCACTGTCGGGGATGTTGTTTTGGATAACAGTTTAGAGGATGTTAATGATGCCCTGAAAGGGGTTTGCGGTACTCACACCCTCCCCTCGAAACCTGAGCTAGGAGAGTTTTCCTATTTTGAAACAGCACCAGATAACGCACGCTGTTCACTTTTAATGAGCTCTCTTGTTTAGAAGGGTGTTCTTGTTTACACATCCATGTAAATGTTAAAGGTGCAAGAAAAGAGCATTTCCAAAAGGTTAAGTAAATGAAAAAAAAAAAAAAGCAAATAGAAGCAATATGCCCGTCCTTTAGCATTGTACGTGTGTTCTGGTGGTTCAACTTCATATTTTTCCTCAGGTTCTGACTTACTGCTTTTGAAGTAAGCTACAATAAATTGTTTACAGTTTAAGAAGAAACAATTATGAGCCGGTATATGTCATTAAAACTGCTCAACGATTCTCCTTATAAGGCCATTAAGCAACGAACAGTGTCCTCTGAGATGGGTTTGAATGGGGTACAGCGTGCACATGCCCTGAGCAGCACAGGGAGAAACCCCTCTGCAGCACTCCACCGAATGCCCTCCATCACGGGGACTGGATGAGGCAGGGGTCCTGCTTCATGCAAATGATATGCTCCTGCGTAATTTTATGTCATCACTCACTGAATTAAAACGTCCAGACAAACATAATGCCATTATCTCCTAATTTTCAGATGTTTGATCGTGCTGGTCCAGTGCTTTGTTTTTTCTCTCCCAGTCTGAGTGTGCCAGGTGGCTACAAAGCACATACACTGCAGAGTGATCTTTGAAAAGCGTCTTTTAAACAGCATGTTTTATAGAATTTTCCTCTGCTGCACCTTGCTAAGGGTGACTGCACTGGGTGAGGATTTGGCCTTGTTTATTCTCTCTTTTTCGGAGACCTTTAAACTATCACTGTCTTTCTATAGAGATAAATTAATGATAGCATCCTTTAAAAAAATAGGAATGAAATATTTATCCTACAGTAGTATGCCTGATTTAAGCCACTAGCAAAATTGCCATTGAATTTAGTAGAATCTGCACTCTACTCTAGGACTTCACCAGAAAGAATTTTTTGGCTCAGAATTATAAGACCAGCTGAAGGTCTGAAGTCATCTTGTTGCTGTTCAAAGCGGCAGCTCAGATTTAGATCTACTAAGTCATGGGGATTTTTACAAGTACATGTAATTTCTCTTAAAACTGAACTACAGGCACAGACTGGGAGATTACCAAAATACCAGAGAGATCCATGTTCATATATTTCATAAATTCAAAGCAATGCACCCGTACTGTAGTCTTGGAAAAGGAGTCTGGGCTTCAGTCTTTCAGTATGGGCTCAGGGAAACCCTTTGCATAAAGCTGATTCACATCAAGTGTTTTCCCAAATAAGAAGCTGTACACAGGCAAGGGCACAACTGGCATCTCACGTAACTTTGGTTGGAGTCAGTGGACCCTTCGCCAGTGTTGGTCAAAGCAAGCCCAAACGCAGCCATGGAAGTGTTATTACTGGCAGAGACCACAAACCAGGAAAACTATGCAGAAAGGTAGAAATTAAATCCTTTCTCCAGCTATCATTTCCAGTTAACTACACATGTGTAGTTACAAAAATATTTATAATAATTTGTAGTAACTTTAAAGTTCTTACTAATTAATAGACCACTTCATCATTCCTGCCTTCTTTGGATGCTACTCTCCTCCCAGTGAAAGTCTCCGTTTCTTTTTATGCATCTTCCTTACACATATTAGGAAATATTTGAATTTCAGTGATCTTATTCATGCCTGTACAATGGCACATGCATACACCACCACATTTGTATTAAATTACCTTCAATCGCTCTGCTGCTATCAAGGATGGTTGGAAATCACCTTCCAGCTGCCTATGAAATGGTAAAGGAAGCTGTTAACATCCAACCTTTCCTTCGAGGGGGAGAAATTGTTCCCTGAAGGAAATCTGTGTGGTTTAATGGCCTTCCTATGCCCATACTTGGCCTGCTACACAGTTTGGTCTTTACCTCTCTCACACATAAAAGACTCCCTGTAGCAAAGCACAGAAGCTTGAAGCACAGATGAAGCAGACATGTTTTGAGCAAGCCTAAATATTGCACCCCTCCTCAGTTTTCCATTGTCACATGGAAACACAGGTCTCCATAAAGCAAAAATCTTTATATTTCCATCTCAGTCTTTGTGTTATTTATTAAATAACCCACGAGGTCTATGTTCTTGCCCTCTAGAGGAAGAGTCAGATTTGCCATACAGATTATTTACATAAAGCTGCACAAAGATTTACAGTGCTCAACAATCAAAAAGTCAAGGGAAGCTTTTTGCTTCCCTTCAAATCTTTCTTATTTTCTGAAGAAAAACACAAGAACCAAAAATTAAGCAGGTTTTGGTTTAGAGCCAGAAAATTGTATCAGGAAAAAGTCAAACTCCTACCCAAAGCTTCAGCAATTTTTAAAGTTTCCATCAGCCTTCCTGGGGAAAGCTTGCTTTTTGTTTTTCCCTAAATAGAGGCATTGTAGCACGCAAAACAGATTTCTGTTTGGCCCCAAGCATGCCCAAGGTGCTGCTAAGATCTCATATGTTTTAGGGTGTCTCAAAACCTGAGTGTGGAAAAAGAAAGAGTGATGCTCATAAGGAAAGAAAGCAAGACCTAAGGTGTGAAAACATCTTTTCCTTTAGCACGGTCATTTTTTCCAGAGCACTTAGGATGGCAACTAAGAGGAGGATTTCAAGCTCCTTACAAATGCCCTATAGGTCTTATGCAAGGGGATCTACTGCTGTTATGTTTGAGCAGACACAGAGATTGCCCTTTCCCTCCTCACCAAACCACCATTGTTGCCCCCTTCCTCCCTCCCATCAGTACCATCCCCTTCCCCATCCAGTTCCCAAACAGCTACCCCAAGTCTGCGGCCCCTCTGACTTTGACTGTGAACTGCCTGAGCCACTGCTTGTGGTCAGGTTCCCGAAGCTCAGCTTAGTGCGTCCAGTCAGGCTACAGGGCCAGGCTGGAAATACCAGGCAAGTAGTGACACGTATTGCTCAAAAGAAACAGTGCTCAACGGAGAAAAAGAGAAAGAACTGTCTTGCTTAGATATGGTTAAAATGCACCTTTTTTAAAAAGGTTGGGGTTTTGTTTTGTTTTGGGGGTTTTTTTTGCCTGTTCTCGGTTGCACAACACTTTCCTGGCATGCTTTATTTATATATGTATTATTTCATTTCTTATTATTATTGTCTATGATTATTATCTGTTATTAATATACCTATTACATACCTCTATATCTATCTGCCACATGCCTTTATATCTATCTATTCTAAGACTATCTGTCTAGGGGAGAAGAAGCTGCCTCAGGAGGATCTGATCCCAAGTGATTGGATTACGAGTAACTAACACAGACAGTACCAGTTGGTGGACTCCTTACACCGCCTGTGCTGCCTGCTCTCCAACCCCAAATACATTTTTAGAAGCCTTAAGACGACAACAATTAGGTGAGGTAATGGTTATTCTTAGCCTATTATCTCTCACGCAAATGTTGTTTCCATATATAAAACCTGAAGGATCCATCAACACATGGAACTTACTCTAATGTATCCTGACGGCATGAAAATGAAATGGGATCTTCAGATTTGTTTTCAACTGAGTAAACATAGTGATTTTTAGGGCAGGCCTTCTGAGATGTTCTGGGTTAGTAAATACATGCAGATGGTAAAACAAATTGACATAATATTAATTGAAACACTCACTATCCCTTCAAGAGTTATTGTTTTAGTTCAGTTTTCTAATGGAAAGGAATTTGTTGCACTGTAACTTGATATTATTACTACAAACTCAATAAAAATATTTTTTTTTAATCAAAAAAGCTCCTGGTTTTCTTAAATCTAATAGTAATTGAATCCACATTTTCCAAGCTCTGTAACAAACAGCTTTTTTATGCATAACTTGTATTCATCTTGGAACATGATATATTTTCAAAGGCATTATGGAACAAAGTGCATAAGCAGTCGGATTTGAATATAACATATTATACCATTCAACCAGCTTACTACAGGCCATAGCCTTAAAAATAAAATTATACCAGTAATGCTGGCATTTGTGCTCCAGAGGGAGATGGTTAATTCTTCAATAAAAAGTAGAAGGATTTGCATCTGCCCTAGCTGACAACATAAAAGATCAACGTTTTTCTTATACTTAGGGTAAAACGTTCTCTGTAGAAACGAAGTTAATGCAATATTAAAGCTGCAGAGTTAAGCGTATAAAAATGAGGGTAGGCACAGTTAACGATGAACATTCAACCTTAATTCTATCCTTCGGTGTGTTTGCGCTGAAACGTGGTTTGCCATTGTGTGATTCATTAGGAATATAATTAAAAATATTAAGTAGCAGAAACTGTGGGGCAATCATACCAAATGTTGTCCTTTGAAAAGAAAATTCAAATAACTTTATAGTGCACATGGTATATTCCAAGCTTTCACCTTATTATGGCTTGTGAAGGATTTTATCTACAATAAGAAATGAAGTGTTTGTTATTGCTCACTTACAAAGTTACTCCCAAACTTTTCTGATATGATAAACAGAACATAATCAGGGAAAAGAAGCATAAAAGGAGAAAGATGCGCTATTATTCTACATATATGACACAAGTTCCCAAACTTTAGCAACCAAAGGAGTCAGTTCGAATACTAACGTTTTATATAAAATATTTTATTCTTAAAAGTCCTAGTTCCCAAAAGCTGGAGATATTTTTTTCTTCCAACATAAACTGCTGAATAAATACAATGCTATGTTTCTTAATGAGCTACTTGGAAAAGTGATCCTGTAATCTTTTCACAGTGAAAAAAAATGAAGCACAGAAGCACTACTAAACTTCATGTTACATATTTAACAAAAAAAAAAAAGTAACAATTATACTTGTCTTAAATGGTAAATATCTTCCTTGTTAACATTCCTTCCAATTCTTTGGAATCAATCTGGAAAACCAGCAAAGACACAGCCTACAACACCTTTTTTTTGTTCACATCAGACCCACACCCCCCGCAGCCCCAGGCCTTGCCTCCATACAGTTTCTGCACCAAAGTAATTAAAACAGCCAGAAAAATGATTCCGTTAAAATCAGTGCCACCTCGTAGCACAGACAGAATATTATTGGTACAGTTTATTTATACCACTGCTGCTTGTTTTTGTTAAAGCTATACTGAAATAAATGTCTTCATAGCTAACACACTTGTGTCCACACTAGGCTGTTACATTGATTTAAACACTGTCTGTTTTCCCAGCAATTTAGCTAAATTATTAAAACAATGACATAAAAAGAAGGGCATAGAGAGCTAGATGATCGAAACAAAAAAACACTTTCACCTCTCATTTTCACCACCTTTTGTCTGGATTAAAGTTTTGCAGATCATGTCTAAGCCTATAGTCACAAAAAAAAAACCCCACATTAAAAAAGAAGGGGATTTGGAAGGGCTCTGCAGCACTCACCTCTTTTCAGTAAGAGCTGCAAACAGTAGAAACATAAAGCAACATTATCGTTAGTTCAGTCGTGTATGAAAGTATCCTTTTAACAGGAAAATGTTCCACTTTTAGTTTCTTCTCCATTTGTAAAAACCTCTGTGAAACTTTTTCTCATTATCTGTGATTTATATCCTTATTCCTGGACCTGGAGTGTAATAATGGTCCAAATGTAATAGCCTTGACCTTTGCAGCTCTTCTCAGGGAGGTCACAGAGAATTTTGTTTCAGTCACGAGCAATGATTTCAACCTAGAAATAACACCATGCATTTAGATTATACCTTACTTCAAAATATGTATAAGGGCTTTTTCTACTGGAATGTATCTCTCGGCTGTCCCCTGTGACTAACCACACAACCAATTTTTTTTTTTACAAGCAGGGAAACTGAGGCACACCGAGAGTGATTTGCCACTGACTGAAACTGGCAAAGACAGAATTAGAGGTCAGGTTTTCTGCATCCAATACTCACTTTAACCACAGTCCCATCCTTCCTCCCAGAGCTGTCCATGTCCTCCCATAACAAGACACAGTTATTATTTAAAAATTGAAGCGTGGGAAGGTTTGTGCAGATGAACACTGGTATTAATGCTCTTCTGTGGTGCACTTATTTGAAAATCCCAAGGAACTTTCGTCTCATTAGGCAATGCCCAGTCATAAATTTCTCGTCTCCACTCTCCTGCCTGCTTCATCCCATTGTCTCTTTTCCTAACGCACTGCACATCAGGACTGCCATTTTTGGTACAGCTCGAAATTCTCTCTTTCTAATTACCGGAGTCTCAGGCTGTTAAAAGGAAAACAAAAGGAGCGCTTCGTTTTACAAAGGGGCAAGCAAACTGGCACGAAGCGCATCTTAAAGGCGTACTTATCAGCGAGAAATCGCTCATGTCTTTTCTCCCACCATTTTGTCAAAACCATAAAAAAGAAACAAAATGGCAACCACTAATATTCAGATTAATAAAGACCCATATGATTCCCAGCTGTTGACTATAAGTGGCAATCCGTGTGCAGTCTTTGTACCCAATGTGGTTTTCACAATACCCATATTTGTTTCTGCCTCTCAGTCAAGCTCCAAATAGGAACTGGTATGTAGTAGGATCTGTGCAAATAATTTATTGTCTGTCTTACATTTAAGGATCTGCAAAAAGAATGTGAAAAAACAAGGAAGAAGGTTTTTGTCCATTAATCAGGACCTTATAGAGAAAAAGAATGGGGTTTTACTTGTTAATAGTGAACAGCGGTCGATGCTTTTAGATTTCATGAGTTTCCATAAGGCACAGGCATTCATATGGTTCTCACATTTTCTGAGAAGTCATGCAGAAGTTAACTTAAGTTTAAGCATTTACCAAAAGCTGCGAGGAATACAGTTTTCCTTGAAAACAGTGAATGTTTTCCTCACTGTGCCATCTTTTTAAAACACATTTCAGGTTTACAAAGCCAAACATGTATTAAATATTAATATAACACATTTATATTGGTTCCTGCTTATTTTCTAGGGGAGCATAACAATAGGTATTGTGCAGTTTGACAGCACTAGCTACATTATCTCCAACTACTTTTAAATGCCATCTTTTCAGCCTCGTAGGGATCCGGTAAATTGGGAAACCAAAAGGAGCAAGCGCTCCTCCCGCACCCAGCCAGGTCAGCCCCGCCAGCGGCTGCCTGGCCCCAGAGAGCTTTCCCACCGTGGGACGGTGCCGGGAAGGAGGTAGTGCCACCCTCCCGGCCATTCTCCCCACACCCCGGGGAGCAGAGGCGGCCTCCGAGCGGCCGTGGGAGCGGGGCCGGGGCGGACCGCGGGGCTCG
>NW_010518351.1:14811-31053 GCF_000687285.1 Phaethon lepturus | reverse complement strand
AACTCAAAGCCGCCTCCCTGAGCGCGCCGCTGGCAGCCCCCAGCCTGTGGGAGCATCTTGTACAGCCTCCTTTGAACACCCTCACTCCTGGGTTCGGAGCCAAGCTCGGGCTGGCCACACACAAGGTTGGGAGCTCATGGAGGTACGGCCCGGCTGCGGGCGAAGCAGCGCCGGGGGGGGCCGGGAGGTTGCTTCTCTTTAATGAATAAAAGTGGCTTGGGTGTAGGAAGTTCAGCTGAACAACACTGTTTTGCAAAAGCAACATAAAGGTAAGGCTTCTTGGGGAACAGCTTATAGGAATGGAAAAACACTTGGTTTATTTCCTGCAAATCAGGAACACGTGTTTACTAGTTGTTAAAATGGACTTGTGTATTAACTCTTTAAGGCCTAAACATTATCATATATATATATATATGGAAGAAAAGGGATGACGACGGTGACCGGTATTTATTATAAATTTTCTATGCAAAAGAACCAGATAATGAAACTCATTGCGGAGTACAGATACATTGCTAAAGAGATGTGGTTTCACAATTTTCTTCCTTTGCAAACTATTCTTCCATTGCATAATTTTTACAAATTATGTGAAAACATTCCTATTGAAAGTGAATATGATTTATACTAATCACTCAGAGGCAGCTGGAATATGAAGAAAACTTGATGCATTTACTGCTTGAAAAACAAGAAACTATATTTATGGACACAAACAGAAATCAAGACAGCGGCTCTTGGGAAAAGATGTACAAAAATTTTAAATCAGGGATTACATTCTCTCCTTCACTAACTACATCATTAAAAATACAACATGAAACAAAACATGGCTTTGTATTTGCTTGCCTACTTGGCTGTTTATTTTATTTAACAATGTTCAGCTGCAGTCACTGATACTTAAAATCTTATAATACAGCATTACTGTTGTGTTCAAACACCAGAACAGGTTACCAACGGCTGTGATCAATTCTATATATTTTTTTTTTAATTATATAGTCTGATTCAATCAAAAACTTTAAGGCAAAATTCAGCGTGAAATCTACAGCCTGTATTATTGAGCAAGTTCCTTCTAATTGTAGGACCACTGAATACAACAGGAACGAGCAGACAGTTGTAGCTCTAATGTAGTTTATGCATATGTATTATGGTATAGTACTAGCAATCTTTTTCCACAATAAATTGCTTAGTAGCTTCTACAAATGAGACAACGTTTATAAAAAGGCAATAAATGCGGTTTGATTTCACTTCTGCCTTACATATACTGTTGCATCTATGCTGGGTTTAATTCATCAGCCTCTTGTTACAGTGTTTGTAGCCATATAAGTCAAGGTCCCCATTTGCAAGCCCTCTGAGGATGTGTCGTGTACTCTTCAGCACACTGATCGATGCCAACCAACTGCACGTCCAGACTACAGCTGCTGCAAACTCAAGAACTTTCTGACATGCAAGCCCAGGCCTGAAAGATACAGGTACACGAGTCCTAAGTGCACTAGACTTCTCCCCCAGCGTGTTCCAAGACAATATCTAGCTTGACATGTCACTTCTCTCCTTGCTCTGGGTGCACAGACCCGTCAGGACCTGAAGGTGGTGAAGGCTACTGGGTCAGCCCTGATGCCCACGGGTCAGCCCTGCTCTCTCTGCTGCACACATGGACACAGTGATGGCCTGCACATTGTCAGGTTTTGAACCCATCCAGCCTTTACTTTTTTTGTCTCCAGCAGCTGAAAACAACTTAAACATCCATGTTGTTTAATTGCCAAGGCTAAGTGTGACTCATGAGCAATCTGCTGGATTGTGGTTTCATATTTGGCAATCGTGCCACTTCAGTGAGCTTACACCATCCCCCCAGCTCCTGTATCCACCCCTATTTCTTTCAGCCAGTCCAGACCTGGCTGAAAACCCAAACCAGTTCACGATGGAGCCACAAACACAGCAGTGCCAGCACAACACGGGGCCTTCGCTTTTGGCAACTCAGTACTTGGGAAGATTTTTCAAGAGTGCTCATGTCCCATTTTGAGGTTTAAAATTCAGTAGCCAGATATTGAAAAACAAGCAGCATCCAGCATCTCTTCTGAAAGTGTAGATCATTGAAGACCTAAAATCCCAACAAAAGTGTGAAGCACCTCAGAAACTCTAACCAGCTGAGAAGAACAAAGACAGATCAACCAAGAGAGTGCTCATATGGTGATGGAGTGTTCAAGGTTTTCACATCTGCCCTTTGGGACAGGCCTGACACTTCATGGCTGACAAGACCATGGGTAACACGTGGGGTGAAGCCTGAGTTATCTGACTGTTAATATTCTTTATCTTTCGTCAAAATAAAATGGAAGAATTTTAGAAACAAGTGACAGATAAAGAGATGTCTTTTGACCAAAATTTCTGTTAAATCTTTAACTGAAGTAATATTCAAGACAAATGTTTCCCCAAAACAGTAAAGAGAAGTAACTATAGCCCAGGGTCCTCACTGGCCTTTCCCTTGAAAGCATCCTAATACAGTCCCAGCTTAACCGGCTCTTGTCTAAGTATCTATCTGTTTGCCATAGACAAGAAAAAAATCAAGTAAAAATGTTGATTTAATTATATTGGCCTGTTCTGGTGGTATAAAAACTTCTACGAATACCCGGAACAATGTGTGAGTGGGGAGTGTGTCCCTTGTAAGTACTGAAGTTAAAATGTTTCTGTTGGCTTCCAGTTCTGGAGAGATGGTGACTTTTAACTCTAAGCACATGCTCAATTGCTCTGCAGTGAAGGGATGGGATTACTCGTGGTCGGAATGTTAATTTCTGGATATTGAAACATTGCACGTACAAAAGGGCAAGAGATAACTGTGGCTGTGGAGGCTTCACGATGCCTACTACATTAGCTAGCATTTTGGGATGGTTGCAAAAAGCAGGTGATTGCTTACTAAATATGGTCACTACATGTGCATATGGCTATAAATATTGCAAATTAAATCATCTGTCTCCTGCCACTGATTTAACTGAGGTTTATTCCGATACCGGTCCATAAAACACTAATAGCTTGAAATTTTCCAGTGTATTTGACATGGAAGTTTTAGGCTCAATTAAAATATAGACCTCCTATGACAATAAATACCTGGATAAGCATTTGGTGCTGTATTGAAGAGGCATACTCACAACATGAGCTAGATAAACTCATTCTCTAAATGGGAATATTTTAAGAGATATCAAGTACAGATGTTTCAAAGTAGAATTTAAGGTCTCCCTGGGTGTCCCCAACTGGTGATCACTCTATTGTAAGCTTAACTCTTCACAGACAGAGTTCAGATTCCAGCTTACCTACCCAAATTTGCATCAAGGGAGAATAACTGTTACATTTCAACAGTTTTGCACCCACTACCTAATATAAACCGTGAACAGCTGCAATTTCACTGCCCAATCCTTTCTTATACCCTTACAACATTTGTTCTGTTAACGTAGGTTAATTCGGCAAATAACACTTCTGTAAATTGTTCTTGCAAACTGCTACATCATTTATGTAAGGACTTCTGTGAACTTTGAAAAATTAATGCCTTTAATTTTGGTTGATGGCAACATCAGCAGAGCTCTGTAAATTGCACTTTAATGAGATTTTGCTACAGGGGATAATCTGCTACTGACAGAGTAACATCTTGAAAACATCTGTAGACCTATAATTTTTCTATGACGATTAGATCCCACCACAAGAGTCCAAATACAGCGCAGAAATAAAGGAAAAAATGTAAAGTCCTAAATGAATATCCAACCTGTTCTTTAAAAAGAGGGGCACAATGAAAAGTTTCATGCGCTAAGAATAAATCAATTTTTCTGACTAATTAACATTTAGCTTTATTTAATTAAGAAAGACTATTACTGTCTTCACTGCTGTGCATCTGTATATAATGAAGCAAACAGCAGTAGGTATAAGATACCACAGAGGGATATGCCCAAGTAACCCAGCACTATAGGTGCAAAGGAACGTCTATTATTGTTAAGTAACTGACATCAGAGCCTCTCTTTAATGTTGTCATAAATAAAAGAAAGATTTTCACAGATGCTTTCGCATATGGTTACTTATTTGTCTCTGACGGAGACTGGGAGTTAGATTAGATGCCAAAATTAAATGATTTAAATAGACAGCTGCATAATGCAAACTACTAAATAACACCTTTTGAACACTTTCTATTTATAGTAAGTTCTAACTCACAGAAGGATGACAAATCTAATTTTGCTTATACCACTGCAGGTTGTTGCTATAAAGCCATCGCTTTTACAACACTGAAACTTCGAGGTACACTGCAGTCAATTTGGAAATGCAAAGCGCACAGAATTATCATGGCAAATCGGAGTGGAAAGCTCAGAATCCAAGATTAACTTTAATAGATTAACTTCATCATTGAAATATGCAGTTCGTGATTATCTGTAATAAAGCCATCCAGGATGAACTGAAGAGGCAAGTAGAGAGAAGACTTCAATGCAAACCACTGGAGAACTTTGAGTCTGTCACCATCCAAGTTCAACTGAAAATGATGGACACCAGAGAAGGCACTTAATGCCTGAGCAATAATCTATCGTTTACCAACACTAAGGTATCCTATCTTGGGGCTAAAACTTTGCATTAAAAATATTGTATTTGGTGCAAGGAAAAAGGCAGGTGTGAGAGTCCTGGCTATATAGCTATGTCAGTGTGTTCAAGCTGGCATAGGTAAGCAACACCCAAGCATGATAAGAACAGAGGGAAAAAAAAAATTAAAAACCCCACCCTACATGTTCAGAGCATTGTGTTCAAGAACTTGTGTCAAAGACAACCTGTAGCATTTCAGGAGACATATTCTTTGATAGTATAAACCATTCCTTGAATTGTTTTTCTGTGTCCTATATAATCATAAAACAGAGGAAGTAACAGTTCACAAGTCTACATGAAGTTATTCTGGAAAGGAATAGGAACTGCCAAATCATACCAGGATTAGAAATCTACTCCTGAAAGCAGTTAGCACTGGCTGTTTCCAATAAAATGGAAGGAACTACCTAGTGGACTAGCTGAAAAGTCTTATCAAAGCAGCGGATTTTTCCTACCACCTGTCAGTAGAGGCATTATGTCCAGAAACACAAAGATGAAGAAGCATCATTTGAAAGATACGTTTATAGGTGTCTACATAGTCTCTCCTATCCACCGTGAAAGTCAGGGAAGCAGCGTTTAATCCCTGTGGCAGGAGCTGGAAGTCACACACTAGATGATGCTTTTGTCTTTGGCCACCTCTTGCCCCCACTACCTGGGCTGCCTGCACAACAGCTGCCACCACACTGCAGCTCCACGCAGTGGCACCCAGCTTCTGCCGTTGTGCAGACCTGGGTCTTTTTCTTTTGTATTGAAATTAGAATATATTAATTTTATCTCCTATTGCCTGTTCTTCGGGATTTGTGAGTCAGAGGCTAGATCACTTTTCACAGTTTTGAGTGGAGCTACTGGGGCACATAAAGCCCTCGCCCCTCCCTTCACACAGGCACAGCCCAAAATCTGCATCCCTCTTTGCCCCCAGCATAAGCAGCTAATGAAGATTAGGGATACTATCATCCCTTCTCCACCACTTTAGCCTTGCTATGGCTCCACACCAGTGTCACCCGACACTGAAGGGACAACCGGAGAACCAGACAACATCCAAACCCACCTACCTTTTTCTCACCCTGATAAAGTGGGTAGGACATGAAAACCCAACTTCAGCCTGTTACAATTCCCATTTTACAGCCAGAGAAAATGAACCAGGAGGTATGGATTTTGTCACACAGAGTAAGAATGCCAACACTCCCAGTCCCAAAAATAGTTAAGTGGATTATGCTGCCTCTTTATAGCTTGGTCTCATACCGCACGCTGTATTTGTCAATACCACATGGTATTCATCCATTTTCCTTTTTCTAGACCGTCCTTTTACTAGCTAGCAGCATACAGTTGATACCATTAAGGAACTAACATCCAGTGGTGACAGTGTTTGCCTGTAGCGTGGTACTGTATAAATAGAGGTAATGAGAACTTTACTGTAATGTTTATAAAACCCTTTAGATACTTATTTGAATATATGAAAAGCACTTTGGGTAATGTCAACACAATGTGATCCCCATTCTCCAGAGAAGCAGGGCTGTGTTTCCATTTAGAATTTCCCAATTCCCTTTGCTTCACTTCTAACAGTTTAAGTCAGCTATATGTAGCTCCAGGGAAAAACTTCCAAGTGGCATGTGTTTTATTAAATACATTTTGTGGGAATTAATTTAAATAGTGTATTTTATCTAAGAATCAACTGAGTTACAAAAGATACCACTAGCAAAGATTTGAGCCTAAAGAAAGCGTATTTCCAAGCAAATCTCAGCTCATCTACAGCCTTAGTGTAACTAGAACTCTGAAAGAGACTCAAGATGCGGATAGATGTAGATGTGCTTACCACTACGAAACATTTAGAATGACTAATTTAAGTTTGAAATATGAAACACTAAGACATGACAATGATTTTCAAAAGTAACCACTTAGACATTTCCCTTACTTATGGTTCTCTTGATTGGGAGAAACCTCCTTGTCTCTCTCCACTAAAATGCTAATGCAATGAGTGTAGCACCAGCTTCCCAAAAAGTCTTACTGTGCTGTACAACAAATGATTAAGCTACAGAGGGAAGTGAAGCTTTGGCTGACACCCTTGATAGGAAAGTCATTAAAGCATACGTGACTCTTCCCACCAAAAAATCTGAGGAAGCTCTCCATAAGTAGTCATGTAAATCTAAAGCAATTGTGGGCAGTCTTATTTTACGTGCCAAATGTGAGCGTAACCAGAAGTTAGCACATGGAAAGCCACCAAGCAAGCTAAAATTTAGAGTCAAATAGACCCTAGACTGAGCACTTGCAGGGCTCCAGCACAAGTTTTGTTTCTGTGGCACCGTGCCTCGTGGACAAGAGCTCTGCAGGGCGCTGCCTCGAGGGACCCGCAGCCCTTCGCCCGCACCGCCGAGCGCTGCTGCGTTCAGAGGGCTCCCTGCTGCCTCGCTGCAGCTCTTAAACTGGCGGTCCTGGAGGAGCCTCTTCAGTTTTATGCTATTCAGGGATTGATCCACACTGGGCAAAACACACCTCTGTGTGTAAAACAGCATTAAATACCCTTTGAATTACCCTGTGCAAGAGAAGCTTTTCAGTACTGTCCAATTCGCTTTCTTTTGCTTCATGTCTCGTTACCTCAAGCCAAATAATGAATAATACCAAAATAGAGTCCACTAAGAGTGACAGATCGGTAAATGACTGTCATTTTTGTGCAAAAAATATTTTAATGAACGTATGCACTTTTTGACATCAAAAGCACTCTTTCTTAAGCCTCTGTCACTACTGATACTGGCATTATATTACGTGAGTGCTTTGTTACTATGTGCTACAGTTCAGTGGGTCTCAAAATCATCAAGTTCAAAGTCAGTAGAACAGAAACTATATGGCAAAGACAGCAAAAGTCAGGTGTTGACCCATGAGTGTTCAACTGACTTCTGAAGTGATTTTCAGATTAAAAATCCAAAGAATCCACTCCTGGGGAAAAAAGGTCAACAGTATCATGAATATCAGAAACAGCATTTTGTAAGGCTGAGTTCTTAATAAAAATAGATATAGCATGAAGCACAACTAAAATGTTTTAATAGCTAGAAATAAATCACCTTGGGTAAGCTGACCAGAAATAGCAATTAATAATGCTAAAAATTCTATTTTTGAGCATGTCAAGTAACCAAACAGTTTAATACACTCTAAAACACACACAAAAAAAAAATGATGCAGCATTACAATAAGAAAATGTAAATAACATTTTCATATTATCATTGACAATAGAAAAACAAATAGAAGGTATCTACTGAAAGGGATATAGGGGAAACCTATTTGAAATATTGTTAGTGCCTAAACACCTAAATCTGAAAAACAGTTGCATTTTCAGAAACCTTCCTAGAAAAGGAATGATTGAAAATAAATTGCATTGGAACTGGAAAAAAACATTCCCAATATCAGTCAGTTACCAGTTGCCATCTGGTAATAAAGATACAAAGGTCAAAAAATGTTACCTAACTTTCCCAAGCCAGAGATTGTGAACTTCAACCACTGAACAGGCTTATTTTCAAGGACAGAGATCAGTATACAATTGATTGCCATATTATCCACAACCCAGAGAATTTGGTTGTCTTTGCTAACAATAAATCAGGAAGATAAAGTTTATACTTCACGGAAAAAAAAACAACAAACTAGAAATAATAACTCCTAGCTGACCTTGAAGATACTGCTTAGATTAGGCAGGGAAGAATAGCGCTCACATTGAAATTTAGTTGAAAACGGTCAAACCAAACAAAACAGGTCCCTTTGTATTTCTGACAACTAGACCATATGCAAATGAAAATCAAATATTTTTTCCTGCCCTATGAATGCTTGTCAAGTGGCTGGGTAAAATCTAGGGAGCTCAGCCTTACCAGGAAAACAGATGTTGCCTCATCTGGTTTGATGCTCATATGGATGTTGAAGTCTCTAAGGCTAATAGTACAGTTCCAACAGTAGCTCTGACAGAGTTTCAATGAATACATTTGTGATATATTTCATACACTCTGATAGTCTATACACCCTTGTAACTACAAACTTTGATCCTTCCCTGGAAGTACAGGAAACACCTGGATAGTCTAATAAACTCCGCTACACAGTTGGCCACTTTGTGCATTGCAACCAAATTGTAACCAGGTCTCAGAAATATGAGATGTGGGTCTCCATTTCCTCTCTATCGCAGCCATCGATGCAATACTTCCCATGCAAAAGGGAGCCCTTGGGGAGGATAGTGGTGGAAGAAGAGACTCAAAACAGATGAAAGAAGCAGTAAACCTGAATGCATTTCTGTATAATGTGTTTCTCTTCAAGCAAGAGGATGTTGTCCTTTCTCCTGTATGCCGCCTTTGCTGAGCACAGATGCATTTTTGGAGCTCTTTCTGCTCCCTCTGCTTCTTTACTCTCCTCTTATTCCCAGGCATAAATATCATGCTTTCCACATTTCCTTCAGATTGCCAATCTCAGCCCAGAAATTGTAAGCGCAAGGTATTTTGACCGGTGGTGACTGCGACCAATACAGGACAACCGGCTTTCCTCACCTCTGCCACATGACAGTTCTCTTTTCAGCGGTTGCAGTTGTGTAACTCAGAGAAAAACAATTCAAGGTCTAGGAAGATAATTTCTTGGCATCAGTCCTTGACCCTCAGCAATGTTAAGATAAATCTTTATTATGCTGTTTATCATGGAAGATTTGTGTTGGCTTAGTATTTTTATACCAATAGCATGATTTAGCATGTCAGCTTCCTGAAAGACTAACTTGCTGTGTTTATGATTATTGGTTATTGCAACTTTAGCATCTTTGCATTCCTTTCTTTATCGCTTTTCCTCCCTTTGTATACTGAGTTAAACACATCAAGCAGTGGTGCAAACTTCTCCCTTGGTTCCTACTGGTATTGTTCAATCCCAAGCAGAAGAGACATACCTGGTAAGGAAAAGAAGTCTTACCTCCATCCTTTCTCATAACTTTCTATATAAAAGAATGCATTACCTAGTTGAGACTCTCCCAGTCAGAATACGAATCTGTACTGGTACCTCCAATTAGTGGCTTTCTACCAGACCAGAGAAGATTAACCAGGGAGAGTTAGGAGAGCACACACAACTAATCCTATGGGAAAACATGGTGAAGCAAGCTTTATCCTCTACACTCTTGTCACCCTACTTACTTTCCTTGTAGAAAGTTACCACCCTGACAGAGAGGTACCGTAACCTTATGTCAGAGCATACTTTGGGGTTTTTCTCTCGTTATTCTGATTTTCCTGCATTCCTTGTCATCCTCATCTGCCCCAGAGCTGTTTGCTAAGTGCCAGGCACAAGTGGTATGCTACAGATGTAATAGCAGATAACGGTCCCTAACACAGTAAACTAAGCTTAACCACACCTAAGCTGCTCGTCGTCGTAATGTTACATCTTATCAGAGGTTTCACAGTACCTTACTTGAAAGTGATGTTAGAGCTAATGGATGCTCGTTGCATGATTATTCCTCCTTTAGTTAAGAACGAGCACTACATTTGCTTTTATTCAGACTTTCAGCATTGTCCAAGGTACTTTTGACTTTTCTGCTGAATAGTGGTTGAATAGGAAGGTTGTTAGATAAGTCTCAATTTAGGAAATGCACTGAGGCACGTTTCCATTCTTCCCTCCTCAAGAACAGATATGCTTTGCTCAATCAGCACATCTGCTTATCTTACAGCATGCGTAAATTGAATTGGTTGATGGGTGTAGATTAAAATTTGGCATGAATTTCATGACATACTCTTTACCTCCAGCTACTTTTATTAGCTTTCCTTTCTCTTACTTGCACAGGCTTAAATCCTTTCTGTTGGTGCTCATTTAAAACTTTTTTTTTTAAGTTCTGTATCTCTTCATTATCTGAGTTGCTATCATTCTCCTCCTCACTTACTATTTGTATAATCAGTAGGGCAGACAAAATAAATTAACAAGTTCTTGTTTCCAAGAAACAACTGTAGTGTCTACAAAAAGATGCAATTATATCAGAATAGCTCTTCACTTCCCATAAATAGCATTAAAAATAAAAAAAAATCTAAATAACAAAATGCTTTTTCAAGAAGTGTTCCAGCAAATTAAAAAGATTTTATGTACCTACAAATTCTAATCAAAGTAGCAATTAAAAATCCATTTTTTAAAACTCAATTAAAAATCCAGCTTTGTTCTGGAGTAAGTAGATGTAAGTTTGCTTGAGTGTAATACACACTGCATCCATTTGACAAGAGGGGGAGAATAACAGGCTTGGATTGTGGGTTGTCATTTTAAATGCAAATCAGTATGAATATTCTTTATATTCCTATCTTCTAATTTAACATCAGGAAAATTTTACACTGAATTAGGGTCTCGTCCTCAAAAATTTATTTTTAGATTGGAACAATTTTGCAGAATTCTATATGGAATGTAATTTCCTTCAAATATATATAGAATTAAAAATACCATACTTCAAAATGTGTATAATAGAAATAAATTATATTACTACTTCATAGTAAATTGAGAAAATTAACTAAAGCTTATAATTAGAAATTACTTAATAAATGTTCCTGTATTCCTTTTAACTGGGACCTAGGAGAAGCTATTTAAGCAAAAAATTAACTCCTCACAGTTAAATTTGACAAAGCTTCTGTTTTAGCAATTATAGCTTTTCAAAGCTTTGATTTAAGGCAGTTTATCAAAACTGGCTGCACGTCTTAATTGAACTTGCCATTTCAATGCAAGAGTTTGCATCCTCTAGTTTGCTTGCAACACGTTTTCAATACACATGCAAAAGGGAGAGCTAAGCATATTTTACAATTAATGAAAAAATGTTTCTAAATGTACATGGCATCCTCCCTCACCTGATAACAAGTCACAAATTTAAAGCTTTGCTTCTTGTTTTTCTACTCACTGATGATTGAATTATGTTTAGAATATATTTTTTAAATATATTTAGAAATATGGTATTTTTTCTGATCAAACTAAGGTGTCTCTTTTCTATTCTTACTACTGCCAAGCGTGTGATTTACACACAGTTTAATTATTCAGATGTTTATTATGTTCTACATAATGAAATTTGGACCCTCATATTTTCTTCCTACATGCTCAGTGCAGGCTGCAATTATAGCCACAGATATCTGTTTATTTGATGAATTTTGCTTCTTCTGCATAGTTTGATAAATATGGAAATAAGTCAAAACCTACTTTATATACAGTAATTAAAGTGAAAAATCTAGTCATGATGCAAATCCTTAATTGGACTCCAGGAGAGATATGCAGAATTTCTCTTTAATAATATGGGATGACTGGGGACAGAAAAACAAAGCACACTAAAATATGGTTTAGAAGCACAATTAATCACAAAATAGAAAACAACCAATTTAGCATAGCTCATTCAGTGACTCTCAAGGCTCAGGTAATGTTCTTTTAATCATCTGGCTCTAATATTAAGGTTGTGTCATGTGCAGCTGAAATAAAACACAATATATGTGCTGATCTTCAGTGTGAAACATGTTCTCTGGACTAATTTGTAAACACAGTCTTTTCCCACTAAAATGTTCAGTCTACTTAATGACGTGTAAGTGAATGATCAAAGCAATGTAAAACGGTTTTTAGCTATTATTTAATGTATTAATTCATTAGCAGAAATAAACCCTCTTGCAGTTGGTCGCAGGGAATATGTTTTTGTTGGCTACATATAAATAATTTTGGTTTTTTCATTTTATTAAGACAAAGCCATTATTTTGGCTGATGATATTCCAAAGAAGAATATACTTGTTACGCAGTATTAAATCGACGGGTTATAGCACAGGGCAGGTGGGGCTGAGATACAAGTCTCCAGGAAGGAAAAGTCTGTACAAGCTAAGGAAATAAATGCTTTCTTTCCAAGCTCTGAACATATATTGCTCTAATCAGCTAAAATTAACCATCACTGTCACTTAATTTGATTGTAAAAATATTATTCTCCATATAGCTTCATGTAATATCCCATTAGGGGAATATGATCACGCTTTAATCAGAAGGTGTTGGATTTATTGTGCTAGCTTGTTTAAACTACAAATACAATTAATCTGCTTTCACACTTCCCCTAAATAAGAAATACCAGAATGACAGTTTTGTCTTCAAATGGATTATAGACATCGAGTAGGAGCCAGAGGCCATCCCCCCACACTGCCATAATTATTGAAGCAAATATCTGCTTCAAAACCTAAAGCATTTTGTCAGGCATTCAGCCTGCCTGACCCGGCAACAGCCACGGACCGCACCGGAGGCTCTGCGGCTGGGACATGACCAGGAGGACCACTCTTCTGTTACCCAGATGTGCCCATTGGTAGAGACCATGACTGCAAGCTTCCATGCTGAGAGCAGCTGAAATTAGAGAGGCTTGATGTCCAGTATTCAAAATCACTGTTAAAACTCTTTCTAAGTCAGAATCCCAACTGTCTTTGACAGATAAAAGGAGTCCTATGCAATCTAGTTTCAATGTAGTCTACTCTTGACCACCCTGAGATGACCTGGCACCTCTTCATGCACCTGCCGTAAAACTTAAAGGCTTCAGAAATTCTTTTCTTTGAAGTGTCCTAATAATAACAGCCTAACCTTTGATGTTTCTTCCTGTACCACATGCTTGAACTTCTTATAATCTAAAGTGTGTAACCTTCAATTGCTACACACAAACCGGTTGCACATCTTGAGAACACAACACTATAAACCTAATGCAAACTGTAGTAATGATGTTTTTATTTCATTTGTATTTAGCGCTTTATTTATATAGCGTCATAAACCTAAATTCTTAACACACCAATTGGGCATTAACCATCCAGACTGATTAGCATGGAGCAGAACTCACCCTCCACAGCCCAAAGACCAAACTAAAACACACTCATGTAAAATAAACTTTGTGTGCAAATACGATAGGAGAAGACTCTTTTCACACCAAAAAGTCAGAGATCTTCTCTTTCCAATGACTCAATACCACATTCGGAGAGTATTTTTTGAATACATAAAAATTACTGGACCCTGAAGAAATCAGGGAAAGTTATTTTTAAAAACCATTCCTACCCTGATCATTACCTCAGGTTTCTGTAAGTTTTTACAGAGCCCTCTGAGAACGTCTGTCCAGCTCTGTTTTATGTTACTTCACAGATTTTTAATATTCAATAGTCCTTATCCCGTGCAAATGTTTAGATCTAAAAAGAATTGTTTCTAGTCTCTATTTTTAACTTATACATCGGGGATGAATTTTATCCAAGATGTATCATTTACGTAGCTCTGGGGAGAGAGAAAACACATCCTCCACGTAGCCTCAGTCCTGCAAAGGCTTATGAACATGCAAAACTTCCCTTGCTGTAAAGCCATTCTGCTGAAATTGTGAGCATCTGCAGAGTGCTGCTCCAGCATTATTTAAATTCCTCCCTTTCCTATTAATCACTCTTTCGGGTGGTCATTTCCAGCTGACTGTTTTTCACCTTACAGTTTTCCAAAACTTCAGGGCATCAGATCTAAATCTTACCCTTTGAGGGAAATTCTTTTAAGACAGCTTTTGAGAACAGTGAGCTTTGGAGGAAAATGAGTCAAGCAACAATTATTATTCACATTTTAGGGTAATGTGTTTTGTCCAGTTACTCAAAAGAACTCAAAATTTTTTCTTCATAACTAAGATTAAGCTGGACATTTACAAAGAAATAATCACCACTGAAGAGAAAAGCCCTTCTCAGCACACCAGTGAAAACAGCTCAGTCCAAACTGCCCACATGCAGCAGGAAGGAGAACACATGGTTCTGGTCCTCTCTTCAGTTTCAGTTTTGCTGTCAGATGTTTGCAATGGATCCATACTGAGCTCAATTCAGCTGACCAAGATTCAGTCCCTTTGGCTCCCACTGCAATGTTAGAATCCAAATTGACAAATTATCAAAATGAGAGCAGTTACATCAATGTAACCGGTCCAAGAACTACAACCGAATGGGAAAAGGTTTAGAGAAGGATGACAAGTATGAACAAAACTCAGTAACAGCCTCCAAGCATGGGCAGGTTAAATAAACTAATACTCCTGAAACTGGAGAAAAAAATTACATACATGACTAACAGAGACATAGTAAAGCTCTATAATATCAAGAATGATGTGGTCAGGCTATATGAGGAATGATTGCTCACTCTCCAGAAGAGTTGAGGTACCATCAGCTGAAGCTTGTAAATATCAAGTTCAGAAGAAAACTAGACTATTCTTGATATACAGTTCCTAGTTAAGGTAAGGAACACTTTTTCTCCGGGACTGACAAATCTATATGGTTCAAAAGGCATCTGGAGAGATTCATGGAAAAGAAACTCAACAGGGCTAGTAGACAGAAACATGGCATCTCTACAGGAAGAAATCCCACAAGAAACTTAGTGTAATTCTGAGAATTATCACTGCACAATTGCTCTTATATTCTTCCCTAGGCATCTGTTGATGGCTATAGTCAAGCACAGGAGATTGGACTAGACGAACCTTTAGCCTGGCCCAGTGCAGACACTCCTGCAGTTTGAAGAAAACTGTACAGCTGTCTGACTCATTGAAATGTCTTCAATAAGGCAAGAGATGTAAATCATTATGAGAATGATACAAATGTGAAAAAAATGGCATATAGATGCACACAGAAAAAAATTGGAATTGGATTTCTCAAATATTAATATCTCGTGATGGAACCAGGCAGTCCACCTAAAGATCTAGTTCAAAGTCGCCAACCTGGTTAAAACCCACCAGCAGACAAAGAAAAGGTGGCAAACATCAGGTTATTCATATCATTTTGTCACATTTTCTGACTTTTAAATCACTAAGGAGCCTCTTAGATGAGTGTTCCTAAAGCAGAGTGAAAGCATCAGCATTTGGCTATGCAGTACATACTTTTGCCCCAGTCTCCAAAGCATTTCCCAGGTTTGCTCCATTTTGTTTTCAGTGGCGATGTTTTTCTACTACTGGAGGCTCCCAGAACTCAGTGCAGTATTGCAGGCACCATTTCACATAATAAAGGCATTAGCACCTCCTTGGTTTCTAAAAAGATATCTCTCCAGCCTGAAATTACTTTTGCCGCTGTATCACTTTACAAGCTCTTTTCTAATTTGCTACTCCCTATAATTCTAGGTATTTTTCAGTCTGACTGCTTTGTAAGTATCTCCTTCCATTATGTAAAGTGGTTTCTTTTCAGATTCTAGATTGCAGAGCTACTCGAAGTGAACAAAATTTTTTCACTTGCATTTTTCATTATCATGTTGCACTTAAACCATTTCTTTTGGGAACTTAATAATGTTCTGTAGTTGATTAGAGTTAAAAAGGTCCACATTCTTCTTTCAAATATGTACAAAAAGCTCCTATTGACTGACTTCAATTGACTGAATTGATTTCAATTCAAGTCTAAATTCATTCTTCATCTAACTCTACTGAAGTCTAGCGAGCCAAATATTGTGCGACACAGCTGAATTTCACATGCAAACCCAAAGCAATATTTCGATGTTGTCCATTACACAGATGAACTAAAGGGGAATACCCAACACTGAAAACTGACTGGAACACATATCCTGACCTATACAGAAGTTTAGACTTGATTAGGTTGGTTCTTACATCATATAACTATAAAAATTCTACTCCTAGACCTAGAGATTACCACTGTGAAGTCCTGGAGTGGAGTCATATCAACAATGTCTCCCCCAGACTTCAGCAGA
>NW_010518351.1:1991-14780 GCF_000687285.1 Phaethon lepturus | reverse complement strand
CTACACATCTGCAGAGTAACAGCATGGTGTTTATTTAAAGAAACTTAAAAATAAAAATAAAGCAATTGGGAAACTTTCCAAGAGCAAACAATTTGAGCAGGAAGAGAAAAAAAAAAATATCAAAGAAAACAGGAAGCAAGACAAAAGTGTATTTACATCTTCTACATATGGAGTTTGGAAATCCAGGTGGTTTCTGTTTTGTTCCTATTTGCTTCAGATATTGAAATATCCAGATGTCAGTACAAAAATATACGTAAGAACTATAACATTTTAAAAGAAATTGAAAGTCATGCTCTGTCTATTCAACCCTTTAACAGACACTTTTTCACAAGCATGATCAGTTAATGCAGTAATAGAAATAATTTGGGGGTTTTTACACTTTTACTATTACAATTTCCAGGGTTCAACCTAACCTATAATGGAAGTCAGCTTGAGTCAATGACTTCAGAGGGGTTTGGATTAGCTCCAAGTTAGGATGCTTTTTTTTTTTTTTTTTAGTAATACAGCCAGTATATGTATATGAACGAATATGCTCGCTCTCTGCTGGTTGATTGGCCAGCTGACCTACTTTGGGACAAGGGTAGCTGTGGTAGGTAAAACCAAGGCTTATCAACTGGAGTATCCGGTTCCAACAGTGGCTGAGGGTGGGTGCCTGGGGAGGGAGGCCAAGCACACTGGGAAACAAATAGGAATAGTCTCAGTTTCAACCGTTTGTTGCACAGAAACTTCCTGGACCACTTTCTGAACACCAAAACCAGTGTTTCCAGCTCTCAGTAGTGTTTTCTTCTATTGAATTGTCCAATCAGTTGTTCAACTCATAACATCTTAGTATTCTGCGGCAAAACGTTTTACAACTTAACTACATACTGTATGAAAAAGTCTATGCTTTGGGTGATTTTGAACTATCAACTGACATCACTTAAGCCCTTCCATTCTTAGATGTTGTTATAAGATAATGAATAAATATTAAGGTATTTTAACAGCTGTTGCTTGGTGATTTTATATGTATTTTCTCTTCTATATTTTCTTCCACTATATGACAATTAGTTTTTAAAAGAACGTTCCAGACAAACAGATAATATGCAATTGATAATATTGTGCTGATTGAATTAGACCATGAAGGACAGTATCAGCTAGTCAAGAAGTTGAAAGGAGCTGACATTCCTGGTTTAAACACTGGCTTATACTAAAATCATCTTCTTCACATGTAGTTTTGGGCTCAGGAGCAAAGAAACACCACCTGAGCAATATCATTTCCAACACAGGTGTCTGATGGCCACAGGGAATCACTTCATCTGCTCATAGCAACCAATATTGTTTAGAAATGGAACAGTCTGTCTTAATATTTCAATGGCTTGAAGTTGTTCCACTGGCTCATGTTGAGCTAATCCAATGCCACAATGGCAAAACTATTAAGTGCAAAAATGTAAATAGGCAAATAGTTGTTATGACTGTAAAACGAAAACAGCATCCTTCTTCTGCCAAATAGAAATGAAAAAACAGTCTTAGTCACTACAGTACTAGTCTTTTATGACAAAAACTTATTATCTAACAAGTACCTCCTGCCAAGAGACAAAACCAGCAATGCTCATATCTTTAAAGGTTTTTTTCAAGAAAAAAAAACTGGGTTTTTTCTGCAATTCTTGTTATTTCTACTCTTTTACATTTCTATATAGACTAGTCCTGGTTGAGGCATGATATAAGTTGAAGCCATTACAAGACTCAGTAGCAACATTTGCTACCACCAAGCATAAGGTTTGGGGAACACAACGGGTCACACTGTGGTAACTGATGGGGTCACCTGAGATTTCACCTCCCATGCCTTCTCATTTGCCCTAACCTAGGCACACCACATCAGTCTTGTTTCAGGTATGTTGGTGCCAAGCCAAATTAATTAAGAACTCATCAGTGCCAACTATAAATAAGAAAGCACTATATCCTATCTGCATACTAAAACTACAATGATATCTGTTTCCACAGCAATCCTGCTAATATCTTCACATATTCATTACATAAACGGGCACCACGAAGTAAACAGAAGTTAAGATTAGTTTCGCTGGAGCTTGTTGAAGACAATGCTTGAACATCTATTTTCACACAAACAATGAACAATGATGATTTACAATTTCTTGGAAAAATTGAACAAATTCCTTCACAGGCAATGGACATGCTTTCCCTGGCCAATAAAAGGAAATATTCAGAATAGGTTCTTTGTCCCAGAAAAAGAACTTACTTTCTCTTGGAGGGAGTATATTAAAGTCTAGAAAATTAAAATACTAATTGTCTTTCCCCACTCCTTTGCACAGCAAAAAAACTATTCCAAACAAACATTAACAACAATGATGTTTCTCACAGAACTCTTATATAAGAGACCATCTACTTGCTTTTGGATTTAATATTCAAGCAGAAAGAAGTCATCATTTGCATCAAATAATGCAATTGTCTGAAAACTAAAACGTTGGCATTAAGTTAATATGTTCCAGCTTAGGAAATATTTGTGTATGACTATGCCAGGTATTTTTATCAAAACAAAATCACTCCCAAGACCAAAAAAAATGATGTTGATCATGACTGTCACAAAAAAGCCTTGTTTTAGGACTCTTCTCAGTGGGGGAACGAATAGGCTAATAGCTTAGAGAACAGTAGGTTGCTGAGCTCTGTATTTGTGGCATGAGTTCATTCAACTGTATCTCCAAAAGGTAAAAGTATACGGTAGTTCCTATGTGATTTTTATTTACTTGGAAGGGAGGAGAAATTTGATCCACTAATTAAGGAAGTCTACAAAGTATTGTTATTGTTCTCTTAGAAGCATGTACTTCAATGCATCTTTTTTATCTTTTCATTATTATTATAAATTAAGACCTTGGAGGAGAACTTTAATGGGCTATTTCTGTCTGCTATACAGGAAGTGGCAGTAAACCAGAGGTACATAAAACAAAGATTGCAGAATACAACAATTTTGACTAAAGCTTTGATAAGTTGCTCAGCAGAGGTGGGAAACTCAGACCATGAAGATCTACCAGCCCTTATTAAAAATCCATACCGAACATTTTATATTAAGCTTGCAGTGTCTTAGACTCAAAACAAAAATGAGTTTAACAGGGTTTTTTATCCATTGTGAGACCAGTGTTAGACTAGAGAAAAACCTCCAATCCACAAAGACAGTATGACAACTGAACACCTCTGGGTGTGCCGTGTCCTCGGGCACCTGCAGTACTTCAGAGCTCTATTATCCAGAATTTATGGAAAAAGCTCTTTGTCAATAGAAAAAAATTTATTTCTCTAAAAAGAACACCGCTAATATTTCTTTAAAGCAAGGGAAGTAATTTTATTGGGCATAAACTGGCTTTCCTGCAACAGTAGTCTTGATTACTTCCCTGAATAACTGCAGCTCCCTTCTGGGACTTTGTTTTAGTTTTCCCCCGTATGTTTTGAATGCCTTTCCAGCTCTGTGCCATGAAAGCCACACACACACACTGACACTGAAACCATTTGCAAAAGAAAACAAAAGTCCCTGATCTCCATACAGAGAAGTCTTAAATGCAGACTTTTTTCTTGGTCTGTCTTCTCATCCTTTAAAATCAGTTCTCCATCTCCTTGAAGAGCAGGGGATCCCATACATGCCTGTCTACGGAACAGGTACAGAACTTCCCACAGAGTTCATGAAGCTCTGCTCATGCAGTACTTCACACCTGAGAAGATAAGCCAGTCATTGTCTAATAGCTCACCATTCAAGTAGACTTCAAACTGTATATTCCACCAGCTGAGTTATCAATGGGGTACCAATCAAGAGAGTACCCAATCAAGATGAGGGGTTTTCATCAGGCAATGGCTAAAATTATTTAAACTTGGAGCTATGGCAAAACAGTCTCAGGATTTAGCAGAGCCAAAAGAATTAACACTATGTGAAGTCATAGAAAGCAATAACCCAGAGACTTTCTGTCATCAGTACTGCTGAGCAGCACCCACAACAAAGTGAGAAGGGATGTCCTTCAAAACTTAGGTGGGTGAAGTAATAGGAGTGGTGTTTTTTGAGATATCACAACGAGTAGTATGCTGAGGCTCTTCAGATCATGCTTCCTTAGAGATATACATACATATTAAAGTATAATTTTAAAATACAACTTTCATACCCAATCACTTACTCTCCCTTCCTGGATCTTAAACTAGGAAATCCATTTATGTTATTTACTCTCCAGACTTTTTTCCTCATTCCCAAGATGTCTCCTGTATACAGTCCAACATCAACATAAAAGACATGGTTTTAGCTATAGCTGGGAAAGGAGGCTTGACTGGCTCACCTCTTGAGGTCTTCTCCAGTCCTATAGCTTTATGATGCAGTTCCTTAAGGGAAGAAAACACCTAGTTTCCTATGAAAGCTAATGTTCCAGTAGAAACCTAAGTCCCCAGGCAGTCACAGGTCAGAATCTTACTGCAGAGAATACTTCTGCAAAATTATAAGCTCATTGCTGATACCTTGGGCCCAGATCCAAACAGAACATAAATCCCCCAAAATGAGTCTGAAACAGAATGTACACACCCAAAAGTCAAGAGTTGTAAAAACCTCTACAGAGCTGCTGTCAAGTGTTCTAGCTTGTACATTTTTTCTGTACCTTTAAAAAAAAAAAAGTAATAAATTACTTGGAAAGTCTCTGTCTGAACATGCACAGAACTTCCTTGTGTTTTCATCTAATGACAAGCAGTTCGGCACCACTCCAATTCTTAAGTCCAGTGGAGATACTGAACCCAGTCATTCGTCCCCCAGTGAGGGAGACTGGTATTGGCAGAGAACAAGTTAATCAAACTTGAGCCCTCCACTACATTCAGTGACTGCAGCAACTTTATTTCAACACACAGCTAGAGAAAGAGTCTATTTGAGGCTCTTAGGAGGTAACATCCTAGAAGACACTCAGCTTGAAAGCTGAAGAGATCAGGTTCAAACCGGACATGCCAAGGGGTGATGAGTTGGAAGCCTGGTAAGCCAAGGGCATGCAAACCGTCTACCTACAAACCTCTCTGAACTGTGTTATTCTCCATCCTTTTTGATGAAGGTGTGCCACCAGTTGGAAAAGAACATGAACATTTGTTAGAAAGTAAAAAAGAAACCAAAAAGGAACCCAAATCTAGCAGCAGTTAGGGAGTCTAGCAGTTAGGACACCTTCTAGTGAAGTGAGTGTCCTTTAATATTAAGAACACTTACTGGAAAAAAGAGCAATCCTATTTGTGAGAAAGACAAAGCAGAGCTGGCCACCTGTAGGATGCAGCTAGTTGGCTTCTGTTGACTAGTAAAGGACTATCCTGTGCTGGAACCAGTTGGATTTTTATCACTGAAAAATGAAGGGTATTAAGTATGTGACTGATGATATGCTAATATTAAAGGCTGATTTTGCCCTTTCCATCATGTTCCACTCACACTGTAAGTGCATGTATCCTATCTCATTTTAATGCAATAAAGAGGTCTTTGAAAAATAAATACATTAATGGTGCCTGAGGTTAGGTTTCTAATTGAAATTTAGAAGCTTCAGGAGAAGCTGAGGACGAAAGACCATTTTGTACATGAAAATATCTTCCTCCTTTGGCCAGCTTGTCAAAGTGGCAAGTTTATCTGATGAACTGTCAGTGCACTCTCCTCAGAATACAGACAGCATGTGGTTGAAGAGTCCTGGTCTCTCACTCTTCCCCTGCCAAAGAGCAAGCAGATATCCAGAATCTGCTGCTGAGACACAATATTTTCATTTTAGAAAAATTCAACAGGAATTAAGCGGGCTCTTTAATCTTCACCTCACACAGGTTTCATAACCAGTCTTTATCTTCCACAATGTTCTTAAAGTCACCAGTACACAACAGCAGAGTAAGTAGTAATGTATTTCATAAGGAAATCTTATTTCTGTAGTGGAAATTTCCGTTCTTTTTAATAGCCTTGGGCTCCCATTCAAACATACAAGAAAGTTGTCTGTGAATCTGCATGTTTTATCAGAACACCGATTTTAATAGCCACAGGAATGTTTCTACCTTTTATAACTTTTTTTTTTAATTAATGTGTGTTTCAGGTAAAAAGCAAAATAATGGTTTATTACTAAGAAGAGAAGACTAAAAGCAGCCAACATGATATCCTCTTGGAGCTTTATCTCCCATTTTCTTTCTGATTTCCACCTTTCCCATAATGCCCCATATAAACAGATACAAGAGGGAGTCCCTGGCTGCAGAGGTCCATGAGGGATGCAGGCTGATGGTGCAAAAGGTAGCAATGTGAGACAGTAAATTACAGACACTATGAGGCACCACAGTGATATTCTAGATTAAAATACTTGGGGGTGAGGAAGGCAGTGCCAAAGCCATGCTAGCTTTTTTGTTTGTTTACTTGAAGAAAAGAAAGAAAAATATGTCAGGGTAAACTTAAAACATTTTGTCAAAAGCAGCTTTAATAGAAGATGTATCAACTCTACAGAGTAGGGGAGACAGACATCATTCTCGATCCACGTCTTAGCTCCCAGAGATGTGTATTACATCCTGAGGATCGGACACAGTCCCCCTATTTTACAGTAACATCTCTGCTGCGGTGTATCCGTGGTTGCCCAACCTTGCCGTAGGGCACACAAACAAGAGCAGTGCAAGAGACCAGGCCAGCCCTGGAGCAGGAGCTGGATGATCTGTCTCCAAACAGCAGAAGTCTGACTTGTTTTTTCAAATTTCCATCAAGGAGGTTTCTACACATACCCCATGACAGGCTGTTCCCTGTTTCCCCTACCCAGCAGCTAAAAATTGTTCCTTAATATCCAGCGTAATCTTTTCATCCTGTAAATATCAACCAATTTTGAGTAACGGCTAGACAGACGTAAACAACGGATGGCTTGCTTTTTTTTGTTATAACCTCTCTGTCCCAAAAAAACAAAGAGGCTTCTCATTCTCCTCCTTTTAATGTTAAAGAAAAATTATTACAACCTTTCATTGTAGATTACATTTTTTAAGTCCTTGCTTTCGCCTGCTGTTCTCTGGATTCCCACCAGTTTGCTTCCCTATCTCTTAGCATGGTCAACCAGAGCTGGATGCCGTGCAGCAGCAACCTGCCCCTGCTCAGAGATGTTGCCAGCTAGAAACGTCAGATCACACTGGGATGGTGGCATCATTGCCTTGTTTTGACCGAGCCCCCCTGAAATTTGCAGACCCTTTTCTGCAGTGCTGGTAACCAGGCAGACATTTCTACTGTGTTCATGCCTTGATGACTTCTGAAGGGCAGCACCCTACACTTGTCCTCAAATTGAGACATATTTATCTACAAATATAAGTTTTGGATGGCTAGCTCTTCATTGTCGTTTAAGAATTTCTGCTTGTTTCTATATCATGTCAGAAATGAAAAGAGTAGATATAAAATTGCACATGTTCAACAACGCTCGATAAGAAGGCACCAAGCATTGTAGAAATGAGCATATTTGATTTAATCAAAATAAGTGTTGTAGGAAAATCACGTAGGTTTAATTTTTGAAAAGCTATTAAGTTTCAAATTAAATGGAAGATTAAAATAAAAATGAGCTTTAGCTGTAAGTGGAGGCTAAATTTGGTCAATTTTTGTTGTTTATCTGTGCATAAAGTCCTTGCATTTACCATTTGACAAATCCTCTAATAAAATACTTGCTGCAATCAGGTGAAGTAGGTTATTAATGGTTCTAAAAAAGATATACAGGATTGCCTCATCCTGAGGCAATTAAGTCTGTGAAGTAAGTGTGTTTAATATCTCTGGGGGCCTGACTGGAATGAAACAGGTGATCTTTCTACAATTGCCATTGTTTCATTTGGAATTTATTTAATTTTGTTTTTAACTGAAGAATGACTCCTTGCTTTATATCCCTTTTGTTAAGACTCCAGTTTGGGGACTTCCAAAGGCTGTGTGCACCACCTCAAATGTGGAGTGACAAATTTTAACTACCACCGAAAAGCAACGTGATGTTCCACGTGAAGCCCTGGCATCCCACGCGGGAGAGGACAGTCCATACTCACTCTCAGTCTCTTGACTGTGGCTTTGCAGTGGTGCTGCCAGCTCCCACATTAGGTCAGGGTGGCCCAGAGCTCCTCGCCTTGAGTCAGCTCCTCGAAGCCGGTCGCCCACACCACCTGCTAGCTTCCTCCCTGGCTCTTCATCTTCCACGCTCCCCCCGCAAGGGAGACGGACGGATGAAGGGACAGGGAGCCGAGCCGCCACACAGCCTTCCTACTCAGCTCTCCGACACATCTTCCTTTCAAAGAAATGCTGGCTTAAACACAGACCTCGGCTCTCGCTTACGGATCCCCAGCTCCAGGCACTTCAGCTTGGAAAACAAATGCTTTAGCGCTGTATGTTTTCCGAGGGATACATTGTGTATACATCAGGGGGCTGTTTGGCCCTTTGCTATAAAATCTTGTATTTTTCATGTCTCCTTTTTTCCTCTGCTGTGTTCTTTTTTCCCTGGATTTATTAGTGGGGATGGTTTGTGGAGGTATGGTTAATTACTTGAGCTTATGGCCTGCTGTGATTGAAAGCTGATCTCACCAGTTTGGGGTCTGCGTTATATTTATTCTGTATGTAATTAAATCTGAATACCATAACTATGCATAATGTCGGAAAACAACGAGAAACTTTTTTTTTTTTAGTGAAAGCACATCTGAAAGGTATTTTCTTCCTGCAGAACTGAATTTCTACAAAACACTGCACTTTACACACACAAACAAGCAAACAGACAAAAGGCCAAAAGAGGCATTCCGGTCTATGATTTACATGAAAACAAATGTTTGTTTATCAGATCTATGTGATCCATTAAAAATAAAGAAGGATTTCAAACAAACTGTGATAAAGGCTATCCATATATCTTGGGGTATTCGTAACATCACAGGCATACTAAAGGCATGCAGAGAAGTGCCAGCACAGCAGGGTGAACATGAACAGCACATCCTGGAAGCAGCAGCATCCAATTGAACACAGGAGATTTGGCTGGGGAGTCCCTCAAATAAAACAAGTTGTGGGAGGCCAGGCCACTGCTCTGACTATAGGGATCAAAAATTCTCCCAATTTCCTTACCTACAGAGGGGGGAACAGACTGATATGGGAGAGGAGATCAGACACTGTTTACACTGAGGTAAATCAAGCAGAACACTACACAGCTCACTGGACCATACCAGAATTAGGCCAGACATATCATATCTAGAGGCTCAATTTTTTTCTCTGCTGCACATAAATCTGAAGTCTGCTGAGGTTCTTGTTGTTCACCAGCATGACAGTGATCTGAAATTAGAGGCCTCTAGAATATTCCTAGAATAACAGAAACCTTTGGTCCGGAAATTTATCTCATTGCCTCTACATATAGCTGGTGTTCAGAAAAAAAAATTGGTATCTGATCTAATGTGATGAATGATACAGTCAGTAACACTCCAAAAAAGTGTGTGCAAGCCAAAGCAAAAATAACTAGATCAAGTCCTATCTTCCACCATAGCAAAGCAAGCTGATCCTAGGGTACACCAAGCAAGACAAGGGTGACGCAGTAACCAGATTACCTTTAGGGTTTAAGAAAAATAACAATAAAAAAAAAAAAGGTCTTTTCCTAAAGAACAAGGAGGTCCCTCTCCTCAAAAGTGTTGAATGTGGGGCAAGAATAAGTCAATTAAAAATTCATGTATGAGAAGTAAGGAAATTCCCAATGAAATCCTCTTAGGATGACCTTGCTGTCTAGAAAAGACCTTTTGCCTTGTCGTCCACCACAAACAGTAAGGAACAGACCTGCCAGTATGAGCTATAGGAAACACCACAAATCATTCCGATGCCCAGGCATTACGTTACTAACAACTTTGCTGTTTTGAAAATAAGCCCTTGTAGCCAGTGCCATGGCTGCTACGGGAACACTCCTCCAGAAAGCAGTCGGCAAACTCCCGTTCCCGAGACAGCAGCAGACAGACGTTTTCCCTCCTCGCCAGCAGCAGATGCATAACCGAGTGTAAAGCACTTGAACAGTCAGTCTCAATGTGTGGATCAGAAAGCAAAGTGAACCAGCCCTTGCGGGACAAGATTAACTGTGCAGGTGTCAGCAAGGCTGTTTGCACCAGCCATCACCAGCACTTTAACAGAACCAGATGTACCAGCTACTACTTTTTTCCAACGACCTCAGCTTTATGCCACACAGAAGCCAACAGCAGCTTTGCAAAAAACGTAAGTATCCATACAAATGCACCTCACTGCAAGATTCTGCGGCAACTGTGTGTTGGGATTTGCAAACGTTACTTTTAGCTACATCTGAGGTAAGTACGGACCCGAGACAATAATTATCAGGAGTTCTTTGCTGAACTCCTACAACTCATGACTCTTCCCCCTCCATAAATTGTCTAAAAGTGGATGATCCAGGACTTCTGCTGTTTCTTTTTCTGCCCAGTGCCCTCCAGAGCTGTCAGTCCTTGACTACTAACTTCTGAACTATACTGATTTATGGTAATTGGTCAAAAGAGGTTACCTGCCCTTTACCGAGATGGGTATCAGCCTCAAAGTCAAAAGAAAAGCCTGGAACGGACAAGCTGCTGCTTGCAGCCTATGCCATGATCCTCATCGTGACTGTATTAGGGCAAAGCGCAAACAAGAGCCCTTTCCTATCTGCTCTCCACTGCTTTCGTCAGGGCATGCATCAGCCACGTTTGCTCTCTGGATAATCAGAGACCAGGACCTCAGGGGATGTCAAGTAGAATACTTGTCCCAGAGGTTGGACATATGCTACTCCTCCCTCATGACTCAAAGGATATGAGAAGCGCTGGGTATGATTACTGCTTCTGTTACAGTAGGTCTGGAGAGCCTGATTTCAGGCCACCATCAGCCACCCCATCTATAAAGCCAAGGCTTTTTCCCCAGCTACTTGCAGAACCTCAGGGTGACGCTGCGCTGCACTAGAAAAGAGCTCTTGCTGCACAGTCTGTCCTTCTTTCTGATCAGAGTTCTCTACAATTTGTAGATTCAACACAGAAAGGAAGTTCCCCCTTTAGATACCTTCAGATTCACACATTTTGGTTTGGTTTTTTTTTTATTTTACTGGTGAACACGTTCAGATAATCTTATTAAATAATGGAGAGCCTGATTTCAGGACACCATCAGCCACCCCATCTATAAAGCCAAGGCTTTTTCCCCAGCTACTTGCAGAACCTCAGGGTGACGCTGCGCTGCACTAGAAAAGAGCTCTTGCTGCACAGTCTGTCCTTCTTTCTGATCAGAGTTCTCTACAATTTGTAGATTCAACACAGAAAGGAAGTTCCCCCTTTAGATACCTTCAGATTCACACATTTTGGTTTGGTGGTTTTTTTTATTTTATTGGTGAACACGTTCAGATAATCTCATTAAATAACCTACGATAGGTGGTAGTAGAGGTGTTGAGGAATCCTATTCTCAGCTACACAAAATGCCATCCTGTATCATGTTTTAATCTGCCATGTTTTGCACAAGTAACAGCACACCAGATTTTCCTCTTTATTGTCACATAAGAGTACTTATCCACCCAAAAAAAAGTAACCCCTTCCTGTGGGTCTCTGTACAGGCAAAATCCAAATTGCAAGACTATTGCCTAGACAGAAAGCCATGGGATTTCATAAGATCAACAAGGGAACAAGTAAGTTCTTGGTATATGAAAGCAAGAATGTCAGTACCCATCCGCCATAATAATAGTAATTTCATAAATTGTAGGGTTTATATAGGAGTTACACAGACAATGAATACATTTCTGAAATATTTTAGCCAGAGGAAGAAAAAAATTAAGAGAAAAAAAATCACAAATACGCCGAAAGTCCCTCAACACCACCGCTACCTTGCATGCAATAATTATGTTGTCATTTGTGCTCAGGGAGAACAAACAAGAAAAAGACACACATCCCTGATGCCTCCAAAGAAAATGTTTGTTCAAGAAACACCAAGTAGAAAACATTTTCACAAATCTTATTGTGCCCAAGAGAAGCTGTAAGCGGCACAGCAGACATTTACACTTGCCAGAACCCCATTCTAAACGACCTACTCAATACAAATGACTGTCTGGCATCTAATTGCTGCACAGCTCACGTGTTTGTGTTTATAGTCTTAAAACATACGCATGGCAAACTTTTCAAAATGAAATTAGCACAGGTAAAGTTTGTTCTTTCTGCCATGTAGCTAGTGTCCTGGGTGCTCTCATGGAGCAAATGGGACCAAAATCCCTAAATTCTACTGCGTTTTGTTAAAAATGCTGGGTGTTTCCTGGTAGCCTAAGGTAAATGACAGATCTTGAAGCCATGGTATAATTAAACATGAACATAAACAACGTGCTGATGAGTCATGGATATGGTATTTATTTTATACAGCATTCCTCCCAATCTAATTTTTGCTTCTGAATTAACAATCTGTTAAAATACATGGAGCTGTTCATACCTACAGCTTATTTCAGCTTCCCTCAAAGCCAAAATGGCAGTAATGCATTGGTTTAGGTATGGGGGATATTTTTATATAGTAATCTCTCTGAATGAGGCTGCTAGACTCAACTTTTTGTTATTTCTTTTAAATGAAAAGTGAAAAGTTAACGCACAATTGTGCAACAAGCAGGAGGGGAAATGCCGTAGCAAAATCCATACCCACCAACCCGTGAAATACATGAAGCTTTCTTCACATCCACTGTTTAAGCAGAACTCCCACAATGACTTCACTTAAGAGACTGCATAAGAACAAATGGCACAATATCTCAAACTTTAAAAGATACAATATGTTTGCAAATTATTTCCATAAGTATGTTAGTAAATGGGAAAAAAAAAGCTTAAATCAAAGCAGAG
>NW_010518351.1:342-1960 GCF_000687285.1 Phaethon lepturus | reverse complement strand
AAAGAGTGGGAGTTCTTCACCAAACAGCTTGTCTCCCAGTAGAAAGGATGTTTTCAGGTTCGTATAAGAAAAAAAAAAAATTTTAAACTCTAAAGCTGTACCCAATGCTACCAGGTGGATATATCTGGAATGTTATTGGTCATGGGAAACACTTGGATGATAACTAAATTCCAGGGAACAGCACTGCAGAGTTGTGTTCTGCTTTCCATTAGAAATAGCTCCCTCCATATTTCTCACCACCCCTTGCACACTTCCTCCAATGCATGGAGAAATCAAGCCCCAAGATAACACACTTTTCCCCTCAGCCCCCAGTTAAGAAAAAGCTGCTTGTTTGATTTCAGAGACATGCAGGTGTAAAATCAGTTGAATTTTCAGCATTTAGGCATGTGCTGAATCTTGTTCCTAGTGGTGTGGTGGGTAGAAGAAATAAAATTAAGAGGCCTAGACATTTCAAATTGAAATACTCACACCAACATTCAGAGCTGATTTAAAAAGTTAGGTCCTTACTTGTTTTGGGAAAGCAGTCACCTCCGCAATAAAAGGGTTTCTTAAGTTAGGAATGTCCCTGCACCTCAGGACATGGTCCAAAACAGCCTCAGTGATGCACACATTAGATGGGGACCTCACAACTCCAGCTCCTGGTTGGAGTTGCAGTACCCAGTCCTCCCACCTTGCAAAGTTCACCCCTTCACTTGGCTTGTTCTTTGTTGTTTAGTATGGTTAAATACATAATTAAATACTTTAAATACTCACTCTGCTGCCAAAGCCTACCTTAGCATCCTCAAAGCTGGTCCCACTTGTTGGGGGCAATGTCACAGGAACAGCAGACAGTCTGAGCCTCTTCCCCTCGAGCATACTGATGCTATGAGATTGAGTTCTTTGACTTTCCTTTAGTGCCAAACCGGACTTTTCTCCTACCTAAAATATATGGGTGATAGCTAGAGAGATTGAAGAATGACTCCTCTGCTTCAAGGCACACTCGCATCATCCCTAGCAGAGGCTTGTCTGGCTTCTCTGCCACAGACAGAGACCCCCAAGAGCCCCCTAGGTCAGCTCCAGCACTCAGCTCTCCTTGCAGCTGGAAACCTTCATCTACCTCTACCCCAAAGCCCCTTTGCTGCAATTTAAGCTTACTTTCTCTTCTGCTGTCTACTGGGGAGAAAGAAAGCGTTCAGCCCTTTTCCTTACCAGTAGGCTTTTCCTACGTTCAGAGGTTCTTCTAAGCTTTGTCCTCTCTACGCTAAATATTTTCTGTGCCATGTTTCCTCACAAATCACACTGTGGAGCTGTGATCAAACTTGCCAATTTCTTGTACAATCTCCTAATTTTCCTTTATTTATAGCCCAAGTCTGAACTACTTACCAGTAACCTTCCAGCTCTCCCTTAGCAGGAGCATTCGAAAGGAAAAATTAGTGCTCTCTCGTATATATAGCCACGGTGATATAGTGTACCACCAGGCACACAGGTGATATAAATTGGCACAGGTCTGTACCTAATTAAACGGTTATGTAAATTGGGGGGTGGGGCAGCTTGAGGAGTTGTTGCTTTAGGAAAGATGTGGTAGAGAGAAAGACTAGGTCTTCCTTTTTATTTGTTTCTCTATGAGAAATATAAGGGG
>NW_010518351.1:0-303 GCF_000687285.1 Phaethon lepturus | reverse complement strand
TCGTGTTGTTGAATTAAAGAATCCCCAAGAGGCGCTCCTGGGAGTGTAGAGGACAGTTTAGTATTGTCTTCCTGCTCCGAGGAGTTTCTTAAAGTAAAACAAACAGCACCGTGTTACACCCTCTAGAAACGGGGCTGCTCTCTGTAACGCTTAGGAGGCAGAGGGTCGCTGCGGGGAGCGGGAGGAAATCCCTGCAACCGGTGCTGCGCCAGCGCGCTCCAAAACCGGTCAAAATGAAAAGCCAGCTACCGCGTAGATTGCCGAAGTGATGCTGCCCAGCCCCAAGAGCATATGGCAGGGGCG